>NW_020953946.1:663120-712250 GCF_900497805.2 Vombatus ursinus | reverse complement strand
AGATAGATAGATAGATAGATAGATAGATAGATAGATAGATAGATAGATAGATAGATAGATAGAGGGCACAGGGTGAGTTGAAGGTGAGGGGATGATATCTAGAGAATAAAATTAAGGGCTGAGAGAGGATTATACAGAGAGAAGGAGAAAGGGAGAGTTAGAATGGGTTAAATTATCTTACATAAAACACAAAAAAGATGTTTACAGTGGAGAGGAAATGGGGGAAGGTGAGAGAGAATGAGTGAATCTTATTCTCATCTGATTGAGCTTAAGGAGAGAATAACATGCACACTCAATTGTGTATGGAAGTCTATCTTACCCTACAGGAAAACAGGGGGAAGGGAACAAGAGAGCAGGAGGATGATAGAGGGGAGAGTAGATTGGGGGAGGGAGTAATGAGAAGTAAGCACTTCTAACGAGGGACAGGGTCAAAGGAGAGAAGAGAATAGATGGGGGACAGGATAGGATTAAGGGAAATATACTTGGTTTTTCACAACATGATTACTATGGAAGTGTTTTGTATGATTACACATGTATAACCTGTATCGAGTTGCTTGCCTTCTCAATGAGGGTGGGTGGGGAGTTTTCAAGTTTTAAAAACACATGTTAAAAAATTATTATTACATGCAACTCAATAATAAGATATACAGGAAATGGGGTATAGAAATCTATCCTGCCCTATAGGAAAATTGAAGAGGAAGGGGACAGAAAAGGGGGGAAGAGATAGAAGGGAGGACAGATTAGGAGAATGCATACCATCTTGGGGTGCGGGGAGTGAGGAGATGGGGAGAAAATTTGGAACTCAAAATCTTGTGGAAGTAAATGTTGAAAACCAAAAATAAATTAATTAATTTAAAAAAAGGGAAATGTTCTAGTAGAGATTCCTACTCAGGGAGGGGATGGAGTACATGCCCCCTGATGACCCTTCCAGTTCTAATATTCTCCATATCCCTAGTACTTAACACAGTGCCTGGCACATAGTAGGCCCTTAATAAATATTGACTGATTTATTCCATAAAATTAATTAATTAACTAATTAATAGGTATTGTTATTTGTTCCTCCCCCAACTGCTGAAGAAAGTATGTGTGTGTATGTGTGAGAGAGAGACTGAGACAGAGACAGAGAAAAAGAGAGATGGAGAAGAGAGGGAGGGAAGAAGGAAGGAAGGAAGGAAGAAAAGAAGGAAGGAAGGAAGGAAGGATGGAAAGAAAAGGAAGAAAGGGAAGGGAAGGAGCAAGAAAAGAGAACAAAGAAATGAAAGAGAAGGAAGAAAGCAAGGAAAGAAAAAGAAACATAGAATCCTTGTATCACATAAGATTATCAAGAGAACAAATTCCCAAGTTGACAAAAAAATAGAAAATGACAAATATTGGAAAGTATGTAGAAAAACAAGCACATTGCCACACTGTATGTTAGTGAAAGTGTAAGTTGGTCCAGTCATTCTGAAAACATTGTGGAATTATGCTCCAAAAGTTACAAAAATTTGTACATTCCTCTTATTGTTCCATTATCAGAACCTCAATAAACATTCCTTACCTTAATTTGAGTCATTAGTAAAAGCAGCTCAACTAATTAAGCAGCTCAACTAATCTTTTCTGTCCCCCAAAAGGATACTTAATACATTGGCATATGATGTACTTTACTACCTCAGGGGATTTCAGGTGCAGAAAATCAGTATAAAACAAGTTAACAGCTGGATTGTGTGTGGTAAAGGGAAAGGGAAATGGAGAAGGAATGGGGAACACAAGAGTGTAATTTCCTTTATTCTTATCTCTCCAAGTCCAGAACTTTGAGGTATTTTCTGGATCCTCCAGAATCCTTGGGGACAATCCAGCCCTAAATTAACATCAAATGTACTGAGACCCCATGGACTCAAGTACTGTTGAATTTTCGCCTCTGGTGCCCCTAGCAGACTGATGAAAGTGGGTTTAGTAAATAAATAAAATAAGTTGTTAATACAGTATACTTCATCATTTTGCTAATTTGAAGAGTATTTCCTGTTGTTCAGAGCATACTCATAAATCATTCTAGAGGATATCATATTAGAGTGGTTTCCCTGCAATAAAAAATCAAACATATATGTCTTCCACTATCACCTTCCCCTCAACTTCAAAATAGGATACCCCGTTTTGGACCCCTGTCCCCTGACTTCTCTGAACCTCCATGCAGGCATACATAGAACAACAGGGTCACTTACTTCCCTTTTATTCCCTTGAACACTTGGGGAAGCTCTTTTCATGATCCCTGCTCTTACATTCACATCTTATATTGAGTTCTCAGTTAGTGAAATTTGTACTCAGCAGGATATGTCTTTTGTTACAAAAACAGGGCTTTCCCTTCCTCATACCCCCCCATCCAGATGATGCAATGTTTGCCTTTGTAGAGTGACTTGGTGCTTTTCATATCGCATTTCTGATTTAATAACGTACCATTGCAGTCCCTTCAGACTTCTTCAGTCCAAATTGCTTTCTAAAGTGATCCATCATGTAACCTTCTCAACCTGTCTTCTGAACTTCTCAGAAGCCCCTAAGATTTTTCTTCCCCTACGCATGTGGCATTTCTCAAAGTCCCCCAGTCCCTTGAAAAGAGTATTTGCTTGACTGCTTAGTGTCACTTTTTCAGTCCATTATTTTTTCATCAGGTCCTAATTATTCAGCACATAAATTAAATCTAAATCAATAAGATGGAAGAATGAGTCTGTGGGGGAGAGGAGCTAGGGAGAAGACTAGGGAGAGATTATTTCTCTACAAGGTGTGAAATTGACTAAAACAGCCAAGTTACCAAAGGGTTAGCTTTGGAAGGGCCAAAGTAAGTAAGGCTCATTAAAGGCCTCAGCTCTGCACTTTCACAAGGCCAGATTTGGGAGGTCTAGTAAGGAGAGTCAGAGTCCCCAGTGGACCTTGTTTCACTTGGCCATTGAAATAACTAACCCTTTGGTAACTTGACTTCCTTTACAGAGCTCATACCTGCCTCCTCTGTGGTCCTCCTGACCTCCCCAAAGAGGCCTTTTTAATACATCTAAAATGTTTTTGATTAGCTCTCATTTCTCCTCTAGGGTTGTAAATTAATTGAATGGAGAAAGTAGTGCTCCCATGCAGAAGGGGGAAAATGGTATCAGATCTAGTCATGTGAAAGAGATCATAAACCCAGAATGAATGGCATTCACCAATATCTGGATTAAAGCCAGGCATGGGCAGAGGTGGGGGAGGGAAGGAACCACTCCAGCTCCTGTGCATTCAATCAGCCACCAGAGGGTGGGCATAAGTAGCTATCTGAAAGGGGGCTGCAATGGGGGAGAATTGACATTGACAGAAACAACAAGGATACACCACACAGTCCATGAAAATTAGCTTTTAAGTTGCCACATGTTCAGCTCTTTCAACAACGAATCAAAATCTTGACCCCCACTTATCTGCTTTGAACATCATGGCGGTTGGCAACCTAAAAAAAATGATTTGGCATAAAAGATGAGAATAGTGAATACCTGGGAAATAGAAAAAATTCCAACAACTAGAATATGTATCCTCACAACTTAGATTTCCTATGATACATGGGGATTTTTTCTTCAGAAACATTCTTCTTTGGATGAAGTTAGATGTAATAAGAAATAATGATATGTATTGTACTTTACCAGGATAGTCAGGAATAGTTTTGGTCATTTGAATAAAATTCAAACTACTGGGATTTTTCCTGCTATGTCATCCATCCAAGGGCCTTCTTGGACTTTTGTCCATCCAAAAGTCACTGGTAAAAAAAAAAAAGCCTGCTATACTAACCTCTCTAGGTATCTTATGCATGATCCCTTTCTTAAATCCTCCAACTACTAGTGTCCTAACTCCCAAACTACCTTGTATTTAACTATTTTGTATGTATTTGTATTTATTAACTTCATGTTTTACATGTACTCATCTTCCTCATTAAAACTCATCACAAATAGAGATTGTTTCACCCTTTGTATTTTTATCCCCAGGACTTAAGACTTCTTGGAATTTGGTAAGCACTTAATAATTGCTGGTTGAATGAGTGAGTGATCAGTTTACTCATCTGCAAAATGATGATATTGAACTTGAATCTAGCAAGTGGATGAACTCTAATATCCTATCCAGGTGCAAATCTATGATTCTATAAGCATATTCCAACAGAGATCCTAAGCCAGCTACTCTGATACTTTTGAACATATTCCTAATGCTATGTAGGGTTAGAGAATGCTTGTCTTTTTTCTAGTGTAGTCAATAAGCATGAGCAAACTGGAAACCACTGAACTTGCTTAAAGTTTTATCTTTATTTTTTGTTGTCTCTTTATTCTGAATAGGGGAGTCTTATATTTACATTTGCCTATAAATTTTAAAAAATGCTTTACCCATTAAAGACAGAATCAATGTATCTCACTGTAATTTGTGGGAATTTTTAGGCCAGACTTAGCATTTTATTGCTATAGGAAACTCCCTGTACCAATTCAGATCCACACCTTCCATGCAACTCATCAGCTTGGAGAGTTATCTGGTGTACTTGTCCACAATCACATAGCAGTTTGTGTAAGAGGTAGAATTTGAATCGAGGTCTTCCTGACTTTGAGGCCAGCTTTAAGCACTGCACTAAGCTGCCTCTCTACAATTCTTTTTTATATCATGTAAGCCATGTTATTAGTCCCTAGACTCTGTATGCTCTGATTGATGCCAAGACTAGGAGTGAGCATGAGAAAGTTAATAGGTTAAATTTAGAACTTTACTTACTTCACTGAGCAGCAATTCTCACCAGTTCATAAAAGTCTTTCTTGGGTTCTCTTAAATCAACCCCTTAAAATTTTTTCATACAGCATCATAGTATTCTATTATATTCATATACCATGACTTCTTTAACCATTCTGCAATGTATGGGTACCCTCTTACTTTCCAGTTCTTTGCCACCACAGAAAGAGCTGCTATAAGTATTTTTGTAAATATGGATCCTTTTCCTCTTTCTTTGATCTCTTTGGCATATAGGCTTAGCAGTGGCATTGCTGGTCAAAGGGCATGTACAGATTAGTGACTGGGCATACTTCCAAATTATTTACCAGACTAGCTGTACCAATTCAAAACTTTACCAACAGTACATTAACATTTATTATTTTCCAAACTGAAGCAGAGTGAAGTGTCTAGTCCAACAAAAAATAAAAAAGAAAAAAAATCTATACTATAGAAATAACATTATAAAAAATAAACAAATTTGAAAGCCTTAAGAAATTTGATCACTGCAATGTGCTGCCATGATTAAATATTGAATTTTATATTACTCATGAAGAATATTACCCCACATGAATATTGAATTTTGTATTACTCATGAAGAATATTACCCATACCCTGATAGAGAGGTGATGGATTCATTTTGCAAACTAAGACCAACATTTTTGGACAAGGCCAATGTTAGAATTTCCTTTGCTTGACTATAAATATTTGTTGCAAAGGTTTGGTCTTTCTTTTTTTATGGAAGAGAAAGAATAAATGTTTGCTACTTGAAAAAAGGTCGAATTTAATTTAAAAATAGGTCATATGAAACTTGAAGTCAGGAAATATTTTTGCTTTTGAATTTATGTTCCCTGTGCTTAGAACAATACTTGGCACCCCATACTTAAATGTTTTTTTCATTCATTCAGTACATACATAAATGTACCACTCTGTTACATACTCTCTGTGTGGTACTTAACATCTCTTGGCCTCATTTTCCTCATTTGTGAAATAAAGGATTTGGACTAGATGTCCTCTAACAGCTCAACTGGTTCTGAAGTATGACTCTATGGAAAGCCAAGTTGCAGTAGTAGACATCTGACATTCTAGAACATTGTTTTAAATGGAAGAAGAAGGAGAAGGTGGAGGAGGAGAAGGAGGAGGAGGAGGGGAAGGAGGAGGAGGAGGAGGAGGAGGAGGTGAACAATAACAAAAAGTTGGAGAAAATTGCAATGAAGGAGGGATTTTAAAAGCAAAATGCAAAAATTCTGTGTCTCAAAGTCTAACTTTATAAAAGGAACCCCATCATGTACACAAAGTCAAAGAAACTGACATCAGTTGTGAGTCTATTACACTCCATGACTGTGTGATTCTTTTTTTCCAACTCAAAAATCAAGGCAAATGGTTTGGCAAAGAGTTTTCCTTTGTCACATGAAAAAACGTTATAAAAATAGTTTTTTTTTTCTAAATAAAGACTATCTTAAACAATTTAACACTAGACAATGACTGCATATGAGAAGGATTGATTTAGTGGAATGATCAACAGTTTTAGAGTTAGAAAATTTGAATTTGAATTTGAATTCTGATCCTGATTTACTAAATTCCTGATTTACTAGTTATGACCTTGGGCAAGTAATAACCGCTTTGGACCTCAGTTTCCTCATCTGTAAAATAAGACAGTTATACTAGATGAACTCTAACATCCCTTCCAGCTCAGTATACCATAATTTAACTCTACTCTTTCTCAGTCTATCCTAAAACCACTAATGATAATCACATGAGATATTTATAACATATTTAACATAGTTCCCAGCACATAGTATGTACTATATAAATGCTAGTTATTAGTATTGTCATTGGTATTATTATTATTATTTCATTATTTATTGTTTTCTTTTTAAGCTGGGGTCCTGTGACTCATATTTCCCTATGGGTGAAGAAATAGGACTTCCGTTCTAGAAATAGTTTTAGAAACCATCTAGTGCAATCTCCTCATTTAAAAAAACAAAAAAAAAGATGAGGAATTTGAAGTCCAGAGAAGACTGGGGTCATGCAGATAATAAGTAACAGAGCAAGGATATGAAGCTCCCTGGACTCCAAACAGGGTGTTATTACTACAACACCTTTGCCAGGCTCTGTAAATCATTTAGGTATTTTTAAGAGTTTTATTATTCCTAGGGGTATGCAACAATGAGGAAGCAGGCTTTATGGTAGCTTCCTATTTGAACTAGTAATTCTTGCTAACTATATTGTAAAGCCCTATTGCTCTACCTGCAGAAAGAATAAAAATGCTGTCAGCATCCTCTAAATTTTGATGCTCAGGTTCAAAGTCAGATTCACCATATCCCAGTTATAAGTCTAGCTGAATGTAAATTAATGCTAGTTCTTCCATTGATGTGTGTTTGGTTTGACAGGGAGCTTTTAGGCATCCTAACTGCTCTGGAACAGGTTTCACCAAAGAATAACCAGGTATAGGAGCCTCAGGGCTGCAGGAAACCCCTTTGTGAAGCATACTCTCCCAACCAAGTTCTACTTGAATTTCAGGACTATAAATAACTCAGATACTCACTCATATTCTCACTAGCTGTAGAGAAGTTGCCATCTTGTCCTTGACCTTAGCTCCCAGGAAAATAAAAAAGCCTTCTCTATCTGGCCTCCACTGTTTCCTCTCTTGGGTTTTGATCTTGCAAAAAAATTGAAGACATGATCCCTAATCTCTTAAGAGATTTAAATAGCTCAGATCTAAGAAACTCTCTTTTGCCTTTTCAGCTGATATTACTCCCAGGATAATTTTTGTTTCTTTCTCTTAACCTGTTTCCCTTTTTGGACTTTCCATCAAGTCACTTTTCCCTCACCTCCTCTGTTCATTAGTATATGATCTTTGCCCCTATTGGAGTAGTGAGGAAGCCAAACTGTGCCTGGGATTTCTGGGTAATTAACAGCTGAGAGAGATTCAACAAGTCACAGGAAATAGGAATAGTCAATATCATATATCCCAGGGATTCTGTGAATAACCCAAGGTCAAAGCTAGAAATGGTATTCTAAGGATAGAATCAGATGCCTTAAGGATTACAATGAGTAGTGAATGCCAACAATAATTTAAAAGAGAATTTTAGCAATGTTAGGGACAGAAGAAAAGCATGAGGGCACTATACAGGGAGAAAGAACAATGATAATAGATGATGAAGAGAAGAAAGAATTAACTTTTGTTTTTCTCTGTCAAAGAAAATGATCATTGGATTAGTAAGGGCAGCAGAAAAATTGGTTGACAGGTAGTTGAAATTCTAGAAAAATGTAGATATGAAAACAGTGCATTTAGGTGTCTTCAGTGAGTTCAAGGCTCCATTCCTGGAAGAGCTACACCCAAGTATATTAAAACCCCTGGGGTAAATGATTGATACATTGCCTTTGTGATTGACTGTTGCAGTATATGATTGTTGAATAACCTTTGATAGATGCTGGAGAGTGGTAGAGGTACTTTAAGACTACAGAAGAGCAAATGTGCTAATTTTCAAAAATGGTAAGAGGATAGTGTCTCCAAAATTTAGGTACCTTAGCATGACTTTTTTTAAACATAATTCAAAAAAGTATTTATTAAAGGGATGATGTGTGAACATTTAGAAAGGAAAGGAGCAATCTCTCAGAGTCAGCATGGCATCAAGAACAGGCCATGCCAAATTAATCTCATCTTATTTATGGCAGAGTTACTAGACTGGAAAGTGAGCAAATTACTTAGTGTGTCAGGATTTCAACAAAGAATTTGATGAAGTTTCTCCTTCTATTCTTATGAAAGGGGTAGAAAGATATGAGCCAGTCACAATGTATTTCACGTGTATTTAGAAAGGGATGCATGACCACACCCAAGGAGCAATCTTGTAATCATAAATTAAATGTGTAAACATGTTTCTGGGGAAATGTCCCAAGGATCTGTCCTTAAATCTGTGGTATTTAATAATTTTATCAACTAAATTATCACTTTGATGATGTCATAGCTGGAATGCTTAACACATTTTTAGGTGGTATGAAGCTGGAAGAAATAGTTAACATGTAGAAAGACCAAGTTAGGGGCCAAGAATATTTTTGACAGGGTAGAATGTCAAACTAAATAAAAAAAGATGAAATTTCATATGAAAAAAATGTAATCTTATATATGGGGTTCAAAAATTAACTGCCTAAGTTAATTACTCAAATGGATAGAGTGCTAGCCCAAAGTAAAAAAGATCTGAGTTCAAATCTGAGCTTCAGACAGTGTGACCCTGGGAGAATCTCTTAACCTCCATCTCCTTCAGTTTCCTCAACTGTAAAATAGAATAATATCTTCCACCTAACAAAGTTGCTGTGAACATCAAATGAGACAATTACAAGGCTAAGAGGCAAGACAGGGGGCCAAAGGAAAAAAAAAATACATTTCTCTAACCCAGATCCTGGCTGGGTTCATTTCCCTATATTTGGAGTATTAAGTTGTGGATCACAACTTCTAGAGAAAACTTCCTTAGGATACCTCACAAATCTAGTAATTGCCAGAGAAATAAAGGCAATTTCATGGGCCCCCATATACCCACCAGGGTTTCCAGTTTTTATTGACCACCAAATATAGCAATGGTTACCAAGAGTTTGCTATACTTGTGAAATCAATTCTTCTGTTTTCTCACCACCTTTCCTCATCAGTAAAAGCTGGGTGTGAAAATAATGGTGGGAGTGAGGAACATGTAGTTTTCATTCTCAGATCTGTCATTAAATTTTGCCATTCCATTATCCAACAGTGGACTGGGACTTTTATGTGGTAGACATTAAATAAACATTTGTGGAATTAACTAATGTGAACATAGCTCAGCTGTGGGATATGTGTTTTACTAAAACTAGAATAAGAGCTTTACTCTGACACAATTCTTAGGAGCTTGTCTCGAGCCACGCCACTGAAAGTGTTATAATGAGTGTGTTTTGGTGTATCCACAAATAAACCTGTTTGAATGGCTTCCAAATGGATCCACCTCTTTATGTTGAACCTTACACCACAATGAATGAAATAATGATTGTCTATATATACTTATAGGCTTATAGTATCCATGTGGTAAGTGCCATGCTATAACTTTCTTTTAAATGACAGCTTAAATCCCCCTATAACTTCTTACTCAAGTATAGCATGACTTTTGCATTTATGTCTACTGAGCATTTGATATAATTGGGTGCTTTTAAAATTCTAAATTTTTTCTCTTTAGTAGAATAGATTCCAGATCTTATGTTTTATTATGTACTCCATAAATTATTTTTTTCCTATGAGGCTGCAACCGTTAAATCTGTTCTGCATTCTTTTTAGGACAAATGATTCCTTTCTTTCCAATCTTTTAGCATGATCCTCTTTTTCGATCATTAGTCTACTAGCTACCCACTTAAGCAATTCTTCCAAAATCCTTTAAAGTTCTGAAATATCTGGTAATATACACATATAATGTTCCAAACCTGCTTTTTCTCCAACAATCCTTTCAATTACTGCTATTTTTTCCTCCAGTATGCTTTAACTTCCTTATGCTCCTCGAACATGTGTTTATAATCATTTAAATGTGTGATCTGTTCCAACCATTCCTATTATCTCTCAGACCTAGATTCCCTCTTTATAACTACTCTCCAATGTAATTTATACAGGATTTTAAATTACATTTTTCCCCTGCAAAACAGAATCCCTAGTTACCTTATGATTTTTCTTCTGAATTTATATCCATTCTTTCTTGTGTGTTCTGGTACTTACATCTTTTACATAGTTGCAGGCAGAACTCATAAAGTTTAATGGGTGATTTTCTTAAAGATATGATACATGAAATTCTTCATTGATTTACCTCCATTATTGTTTTTTTTAAGTAGTCATTTTAAATAAATTACCTACCTTCAGTTCACTTTTAAGTCCCCAAAAGAACAAAGCATCCTTTTTCATTTTTCTAAACTATTTTCTCAATTATTTTCAGTACATTTTCCCAAAGACAGATTTCTTGCCAGCTTGGATAAAGATTCCATTTTTCTCTGGCCTTATTGTTTGTGTAGTGGCTATGCCCAAGCATTCTTTGCAAGGAGCCAAACAATCCCTTCTTATCTCTGGTATCTTCTTGACAAAATATGACTCAAATTCATGGCAAGATCTTCCATCTGAGCTATGTTAATGGAATTGGCCTTACAATGATGGTCAGAGATCTAGAGAGTGAAAGATTGGAAAGACAAAAATAGGGAGAGGTTAGACACTGATATAAGCAGCCATAATGGCTGCTACAGAGATCTATACGGGCTTGACAATTAATGGACTTGGGTACAAACCCTGTGTGTTTAATGTTAGGCTCAATAAAGCTTGTCTCATGTTCAATATTTTGTTAATGTAACTGTTGGCATGGTAGCTAAGGACCCTTTTAAATATGGGCCAAATTTTTATGTAGATGTGTATGTGGGCCAGAGAAAGCCTCAAAGCTAAACTCAGACTATCTGAGTCTGCAACTGGCCTGCACAACCTGTGGCCCGTGGCCCCACAGGCCTCTAGCAGCACACCAAAGGATTTTGGGCAGCCCATGCAACATCCTCTACATTTTTCATGGGCCATCCAAAATCCTTTGGTGGTCCACAGGTTTGATCTAGAACTTCAAATTTTGAAAAATCACATACTTTGAGATTTCTAATCCCTTACAACAGTTCACTGCCAATTTTTCTCTAACCATCATAGTTTGAGTAATGATATATTCCATTTTGATTCAAGATATTTCTCTTTAATTTTCACTTCTTATCTATTCTAATCAAATGCTTTATTGGGGGCATGGAGACAATACTATGTTACTAAAGGCTCTGCAATCAGGGCATGAGCTCTATAAGGTCTAACAAAGATGGAAAGTCTAAGTAATGCAAACTCCATGAGAGGAAGAATTGTTTTATTCTTTGTATTTGTACTACCTTCAGTCTCTAAGTCTCATTTTGGAACAGTCATCTTACTGCAGCTTTCTCACTCTGGAATATCCATCCATCTGCTATGCCAACTCCCTTCTCCAACTGGTGAGTTTCTCATGGGGCCTCCATTTTGGGGACAGGCTCAGGCCAGTCAATTTTCATTTCTCTCTCAATTTTATTTCTGACTTCTGGACTTAATACTATGCCCCCATGCTTGGTACCATCACTCCACTTCTTTCTCACATCTACTTCCTTTTTATTTTATTTTATTTTTAGACAATTGGGGTTAAGTGACTTGCCCAGGATCACACAGCTAGTGTCAAGTGTTTGGTCTGAGGCTGGATTTGAGCTCAGGTACTCCTGACTTCAAGGCCAGTGCTCTATCCACTGTACCATCTAGCTGCCCCCTCACCTCTACTTTCCACCTCTTTTTTTGTGGTATTGCATTCCCTGAATAGGATATAAGTTCTTTGAGGTTAAGAGATGTCTTTGTTTGTTTCTTTCTTTTTTTGTATTTATATCCCCATTGGTTACCATAGTGCCTGGTACATGAGTAAGGGCTTAATAAATGCTTGTCACCTTGTCTTGCCTATCTAATTTGATCATTTTGATCATCAATAAATCTACATTTATTTGGGGACAGTGAGAAAATTATAATTTGAAGAATTTTTCATTACTTAAAAAATGAAATCTAGAAGAAAATCTAGAATGGTATGTTGGAAATGAATGGCAACTACACATTATTCTGTTTAAATTAGGCAATTTGATTTTATCTGAATAAATTCAGAAAGTTCTATTTCAGTTTTCCACTTACTGTTGGCACTTCTCTCACTAAAATATATTGTAACTCCTCATTGCCTTGGGAATAAAAGATAGAGACCAAAATGATTTTATTGATATAGGGAACTCCCAGAGGAAAAAATTCCCTCTTTCAATGCTGGTTGGCACTCACCCTTCTCTACAACCTATAATCTTAAGAGATGCCTTGAACAGTGAGAGGTTTAGTGATTTGTCCAGGGTTGCACAGTCAATCTGGGCCAGAACGAGACTTGAACCTGGGTTCACTGGCTTCAATGTCAGTCCTCTCTAATGCCTCTCCTTCAAAGGAAATGTGAGCTATGTTAAAGGAGAGAAGAAGAGAGGGAGCTCTCGTCAAGGGAAGTGGCATCATAATAAGGACATATAGTCCTTTTGGGAAAGACTTTCTTTCTCTCTTTTGTTCTTAAAATTCTACTGATCAGTCTGGCTCAGTAGAAGAGAAATGAAGTACTATTCAGTTGCTTTTTTTCTTCAAAATATTAACAGAGATACCTGCCTACCTGAAAACCTGCCAGACAGGCGTCAGATCTTGATAATCCATTTTTGCAGGAGCTGCTATCTCTTTCTCTTTCCTTCTTCAGTTTACCTTTACTACCTGATATCCACACAGGGGCCTATCATCCCCAAGTATCTTGAGACATGTAGATCAGTGTCCTTGATCCTAAAGCATCAGGATACTATGTCTATTCTTTGAATGAGGTTTGGCATGGCATGATTATCAATAAGATAAGTGGTTACTCTAGAGTGTAGAAGAAAATGTAAAGTTGAACTGGTTCACCAAGGGGCCAATAGAGGGAAGGGAAGGAGAGTATAACCAGTGCAGGAATGATGGCCTGAGAAAAAACTGAAGGATGTGACAGTCATAGTGGTCAAAAGTACAGTTTGGACAAAGGTTAGGGGTGGCAAGGCAGAAGGAAAGAAAGAATGATAAAATGATAAAAGATTGTTATTAAGTAAAAGAATCTCAGAGTTCATGAACATGGAAGTAGAATATTTGTATGTGATGGAAAGATGAAGGAAAAAACCATCTCAGAGTCTAATGGAGGAATAAGTCACAGGAAATAAGCAGATTAGGGAACTAGGAAATTAGGGTAGTCAAAGGAGCATCATAGTGTGTGTTGAAATCTCCTTGTATGAGGGCAAGAATTGAGGTAGAGATATCTAAAGATGAGTCAGACACTCATGAGTCAACTAATGAATCAACTCATGAGGAACTAAAAACAATGTTCCGGTGCTCAGTAGATAACAACTACCAGAATCTTAAATGGATAATAAAATTTGATTGAGTAAACCTGAAAGGAAGAAATATTATTGAGTGATGTTGGTAGAGAGAGAAACTCCTCTAGGGAGATACTTCTTCAGCAAGATCATTGGGCTGGGAAGTATGAATGAAAATTCAATTTAGGCTGAGAAGTGTGACCAAGGATACCATGTCATCAGTAGGGAACAAGGTCTCAGGGATAGTATGGAAGGAATAGAAAAGGGAAATTTTAAGATGAAGTCAAGCTTGTTAACTATGGAGCAGGCATTCCAGAGAGCACAGTAGCACAGAGATGGGGAGATCTAGGGTGGGATATTTGGTGGGGTAGAGAAGATGGAGATGGGAGTATGAGAATGGGCTATGAGGGATGGTAAATGGGGTCTATGAAAAAACATCTGGACATTCAGATTCACTGTATGGGGAGAGTATAACAGGGTGTGAATATGTTAACCATTGAGGAATGAGTCCAGAAAGATTTCATAGAAGTCCATTGAGAGAGGCAAGTAACTATACTGTTCATGGCACTCTCTCAAAATCCATTCTTATGGCAAGTTATATTATATCTTGTGAAGTCAAGGAGGTCTACTTCTTAGCAAACTGAAGCAGAGGAAGATATGGCTTGGGAGAGTCAAAACATGGTAGAAACTCACAAATAGAGGTGAGTTTGATCCAGGATTGACCTCTAGATAGCCCTGGATAAAACCTAAGGGCAAAAGTTTCTAGATTTGAAGTCCAAAGACCTCAAGCCAAGGCCCAGTTTTGCTTCTTACCAACTAACTTTGAGCAAGTTATTTAACCAGTTTGAGTCTGTTTCTTATCTGTAATTTTTGTTCTGTTTATCAGATATTTTTGCCAAGATCAAAAGAAATAATTATGTAAAATACTTTGTTACTATTGAGACATTTTTCAATTATGTCTGATTCTTCATGACCTCATTTGGGGTTTTCTTGGCAGAAATACAGGATCAGCTTGCCATTTCTTTCTCTGGCTCATTACAGATAAGGAAACTGAGGCAAACAGGTTTAAAGGACTTGCCCAGAGTCACATAGCTACTAAGTATCTGAGGCCAGATTTGAACTCAGCAAGACTCATCTTCCTGACTCCAAGCCCAGCACTCTGTCTACTATGCCACTTAGCTGCCTTATGTTACTATACAGTGTCATATAAATATAAGCCTTCTTGGGATCTAATGAGAAAAAGAATATAGATGTGTATGTTGTTTAATGTTGGATATGTATGATGTCACATGATAGAAAGGCAAGGGACATCATGGAGAGTTGACTTTAGATGAAGAAGGCCTGGATTCTGGTCTTGCCTTTGATACATACTAACTATATTCCCATGGGTATATCTTATAAAATTCTTAGTTACCCAGACAACAACTTGAAATAAATTGCAAGTTAATAGTTGATCTTCATCAGTGAAAGGAATTTCCATACTGAGATTGCTTAAATGATAGACAATAGAGAGCTACTAAAGGTTGCTGAGATATAAGGAATATGTTTTGGGAAGATTATTCTGGTGTGGACTAGACTGTAATAATGGGAGAACAGAGAAAAGAAGTTCTTTGGGCCCTCTGGTAGAATACAATAATAGAACATTCTGAACTTCATTGTTGTAGAGTCCTGTCCAACTCTTTGTGACCTGGTGGACCATATTGTTCATGGAGTTTTCTTGGCAAAGATTCTGAAGTAGTTTGCTATTTCCTGCTCCAGTAGATTAAGGCAAACAGAGGGTAAGTGATTTGCCTAGGGTCACACAGCTCATCAGGGTCTGAGGTCTGATTTGAACTCAGGTCTTCCTGACTCTAGGCCCAGTACTCTACCATCTAGCTGCTTTGATTGTCTGTTGTTAAAACTGGAAGATCAAATATAATTACTTGCATATTCTAAGTTTCTGGCTTTGAAATGTAGCTAACTAAAAAAAAAGAGAGAAAGTAAGAAAGAAAAGAAACATTTCAAAAGGCTATAAGCCTTGCTTTCTTGAAATTTATTTAAATTTTGATTTTTCCGTCTGCATTCTAAAACCTTAACTGAAACTGGTCATGACTGTCCCTGTAAAGTGTGGTTGATTTAACAGGCTTGGACTTCAATTTTATTTATTTGTTTTCATACTAAGAGCCATTTATGTGGTTGTACACTTAAACTTTAAAAAGGAACCAGCATTAGAATCTTTTGTGCTAAATTTTGTTATAATTTTGTTCAAACGAGCACTGAGGGGGGTCAGTCAACTAAATGTACTCTCTAACCTGAAACACATTTTAGTTGTATGTACATTTAGCTTTTTCAAGTATGTGGTTTCATATGAAGGGGGAATAAAACTCCACAGTATAATAATGAAGTGAAATATAGTACAGTAATTACAGGATGGAATGCTGATTTTGTTTTTGTTCAATTAAGGTCCGACTCGCCTTGGGCTTCAATTTTCATCTTTGTGCATTTAAATTGCTTTCAGGAAGATCTCAATTAATTAATAATAAAAAGACACAGAAAAAACAGAAAAGATTTGACACCGAGCAGATCTGAATGTAATTAATGGAGAATTTCCAAATATTTTTGAGACCTAGGTCATCATGTTACTTTGCATTACCATGGGGTGGAAGCAAAAACAGGGTTAAAATAATGTCAGTTAGGTGGACCTTTGCATCCTTCTTCTCCTCAGTGTCCACCACTACACACAGGTTCTCATACACAGCCTTCTGTAGTTGGCCTTAAATTCAACATTTACATTTTCAGTCCACTTGACCAGGATTATATCTAATATTACAGTTAAAGGTGGGGAGGTAGCAGCTTGGCCTCAGTTTTCTCATCTGAAAATTTGGGGATTGGACTGGATGATTTCTAGTGTCCACTCTGTTCTCAGTCCATAAGTCTCCATAAAAATTATAATCCTGCGCACGCGCACACACATACACACACACACACACACACACAATTTTATATGTGAACCTTGCTTATTCTTAGGCTCCCTCATAAAAGAACTAGTTCTATTTATGCCTCCTCTAAGAAGACTTCCCAGAACACCCTGACCTAAAGAGATCTCTTCTGATCTTTCAAAGTAATTATTGTCTTTACAAATAATTTGGTGAATAACTCTATAGAATCTTGCCACATCTTTTGGAATCTCTTCTCCAGAACCATTTTTTAAATTGGTGTTTAGATCTTTCTATTGAATTTTTCAAATGTTCCTCTTTTGATTCCATGAGTAAAATGGAATAACTCTTTTAAATCAGGAGTCTTTTTTTTTTTTGCTTCTTTATATCCACCACAATGATTACACATTTGTAACAACTCTTAAATACACCCCCTTTTCTCCTCTGATAACTATTACCATTCTGAGACTGCCCCTCATCACCTTGTGCTAGACCATAGGAGCAGCCTACTTCTTTGGGTTCCCAGCAATGATTATCTCCCCAATTCATTCTATTCAGTCAGCTGTCAAAATGATCTTCCTAAAGCATGAGTCTGATCTTTTCACCCCCCCCAACACACACACACACACACACACACTTAATAAACTCCAGTGGCTCCCTATAACCTCCAGGATCAAAAAATAAAATCCTCTGTTTGGGATTTAATGTCTTTTCTAACCTGTCCCACCTTTCCAATCTTCAACTTTACTTACCACCAGGGACTCTATCGTCCAGTAATACTGGCTTCCTTGATGTTCTCTGAAAAAGATACTCCATCTCCCATTTCCAGGAATTTTTACTGACTTCCCCCTAAGCCTGGAATTATGTTCCTCCTCATCTCTGCCTCCTGATTTCCCCAGCTTCCATCAAGTTGCTGCTAAAATCCCACCTTCCACAATTAGCCTTTCCTAATCCCTTTCTATTTGAGTGCCTTCCCTCTATTGATTATCTCTAATTTACCCTGAATATATTTGTTTGTACATAGTTTTTTGCATAATGTCTCCCCCATTGGACTATGAGCAGGGACTACCTTTTGCCTTTCTTTGTATTGCTAGTTATACAGTTATACAGGACCTGGCACATAGTAGGTACTTAATAAATGCTTCTTAACTATGGTACTTTTTAAAATAAAAATCTGCTTTGATGGCTCTTTCATTTCAACAAATTCCACTCTATCTAGACTTAATGACACTATGATGTTTTCCATAGAAGACGCTCAGCATTTACAGGTAAAGTCTCTTTTTCTTCAAAACAACTGAAATCTGTCCACTTGTGCCACTGATCTTTGCTATGACTCTAAATGCTGTTCCAGAGAGATTATCAAGGCAGAAACATATTGGCATTCTAGGAAGTTCACCCAGCCTGGGATTGGATGATGTTTCTCCTGTGGAGTATCACTTTATTTAAGACAATATGCAGGCCTTGTAGCAGCTCTAGCAAAAGGTAAACCTACATCTACAGGAAACAGAGCTTTTTAGGCATTCATCAAAACCATCAGCACATAAGACACAGTAATTATCCATTACAGGAGTTTTTTAGACATTGATTTCCCCCTTCTTCATCAACCACCTCTGACAGTTAATAGGATAATCAAGTCTTCTTCAGAACATAAAATCCTAATTTTTGCCTCAGTCAATAAACATTTGTTAAGCAACTATTGTGTACAAAGCACTGTGCTAGCTCTGAAGTAACAAAAAAGGCAAAAGACAGTCCCTGATCTCAAAGAGCTTTTACAAGGAATGTCTCTTTTTCGTCAAAACAACTGAAATCTGTCAACTTTTTGAATGGTGTTAAAACATGTTCATTTCATTCTCTAATCAAGTAATTCTGCAGAGTTCTAAACTCCCCGCCCCCCCTTCCACCTTGACCACCTTCCTTTCCCTTCTCTTCTGCTCCTCACTTTCTACCTTCTTGATCCCTTTTATGTATTTTCTTCTCCCAGTAGAATATAAGAGCCTTGCATATAGGGAATCCCCAGCACTCAGCCTGTTTCATAGTAAGTACTTAATAAATTATCTATCTATGTGTCTAATATAACCAACAAGATACTCTATGATCTGATACCTTTATCAAGTAAGAATGCATCTTTGGTTGAGTTATAGAATCAATCAAATGTATAAACTAAGTGTGAACATCTTTTGAATCAATCACCCAGCAAAAGGTATAAAGTAGTTGCAGGGAGTAAAGTGCTTTGAGCTATAGGAAGAAATCATGTGATTAAATATATTGGGACTATGTATATCAGAAGAGGATAATTACAGAAACTTTTTCAGGAGTCAAGTAGTAAAAGGAGTGTTATGGGGAGTGATCTAGGAGGGAGTGTCACATTCTGCACCTCCACTTTCCACCAAGGCAATGACTATATTAATTGGACCGTTAAGGGAGAACAAATTATACATACTGAGGAAAGTAGTATGACATCTTTAAAGACAAGAGCAGAGACTGAAGCACTGCAACCCTGAGCCCACCAGACAGTTACACACATCTCAGGGAAACTTTATGAGAACTCCAGGAAGTGAGACGGGGACTTCCATCCAACCAGGAGGTGATGATTGCAGTTTTGTCATGTGTGGTCTCCAAGCTTGAGCCAACTTTCTCCAGGAGTTTATATGTGCTTATAGGAAAATATATCCCCTGATACTTGGTGGGGAATGATTTGTAACATTTTTTTAAATATGACACCTTAGTAAATATTTTAACTAATAGCAAATTAACTCTGTTTTTCTAATTTCTCTGAACTAGATATCAATGAAGAGCACATGAGTAAGGGCTCATTAGTAATAGCATTAGAGATATCATTCCCATTCACCAGAATTATACCTGGATCCCTGTGAGGAGAAGTAATTAGCCATCTTCTGGGCATCTAACTTTCTAGTGTAAGTATATGTAGACATCTTAACCCCATGCCTCTCCACTAGACTATAAGCTTTTTTTAAAATTATGGACTAAAATAAGCATTTCCATAATGTAATATAATTTATTAAAAAAAAGATTACACATGCAAATCTATTATGTACAACTTGCTATTCTTTTTAAATATGTAATATTTAATGTAAATATGTAATATTTACATATGTAAATGTAATGTAATGTAAATTTTATATTAATGTAATATAATATAAAATCTACATTAATATTTAATGTAAATATGTAATAAAGTTATCATGTAAATTTTTTTCTTACCTTCCCCCCTGCCCTAAAGATAGCTACCATTAGACACAAATGTGTGTGTGTGTGTCTACAGACACACATATATATACACATATATATATATATACACATATACATATGTCTATAGGTGCTATTTATCAGTTCTTTCTCTGGATGCAGATAGTGTCTTCCTTCATATGTCCTTTATAGTTAATTTGGATATTTGAAATAGTCTATAAGCTTTTGAGGGCAAAAGTTATCATTTTCTATTTTTTTTAATCCTAAGGGGTTTAGCACAATATCCTTCCTACACTTTGTCAACACTTAAAGTGTTTATTGAATTGAATCACATAAAATAGTAAAGGATACTTTTTTCTGTCTGCTCTTCGTGGTTGCATAAAAGACTTTCATTAACAAGATGCTACTAGAAAGGCAGCCTTCAGAAAATCATTCACCCCATAGTTATCAAAACTAAGATTACTATTAACCAAAGTCACAAACTGAATAACACATTCTCCATCTTCACTAGGAACACTCAAGGTGTTGACAAAAAGAAAAAAAAATTAGAAAAACACTTCTAGAAGTTTATGTCACAAAGTATGATTTCAACCACCAGCCCTGGGACTGAAGGATATGGAAGGCAAGAAGGAAATGCTAATAGAGGCAGGGACTAGTCAATGAGCTGTTTTGAGACTTGTTTCCTTATAAAAAAGAAGCTGTGGGTGGGTGGGAATTTAGGCTATTTGACCTTTGGGATTTCACTCAGATCTATGCTTCCTTGAAATAGACTCAGTAATAAGACTGCTTAGCACTTACAGTAAACATAACACAATATGTGCATGAAGAGAATTTTGCAACCTCTGAGGTACCTTTAATCACCACTATTTTCAGAATATTTCAAATGTTTTAGCTCTAGAGAGAGTAAATTGATTCAACTCAATTCATATCAACAAGGATTTATCAAGTGGCTTATTAAATGTACTATACTTTGCTAGGAACAGGGGATACAAAAATTAAAGTGACAGCATTCCCTGCTCTCGAGAAACTTAGATTCACTCAATATGATGACATCACCCTATTAAACCAACTGTTGTTAGAAGAGGTGTCTTATACACAATATTCCATCTCCTTTTCTGCCTTGTCATTGTCTGTGTCCCATGCCTGGAATACACTCCCCTTCTACCTCCACTTTGTACCCTCCCTCCCTTTCTGCAAGATTTAGCTGAGCATGCTAAGCAGACATGATCCCAGGCTGTGGCTACGAGCAAGGAGTCATTAGCACAAGCTGGATGACTGGTTCTTCAGGGAGCAAGGGACAGCATGGCTAGGGCTTAGAGGAGGAAGAGAGGAATCCTTGAGGTTGGGCCCATGGAGAGAATTCAGAAAAGAAGGACTTGAGGCCTAGGGCAACATTACCTATAACATGGGATGAAAACTCAATAGTAATTATATTAAGCTGCTAAAAACTGAAATAAGACAAATTAAAAATAAAAAAATGAGTAAGCAAAGGAAAAAGAAACTACCCATTGATAGCTACTTTGGTGTAAAATAAGATCTGGGTTCATATTCAGAGGAAGATAATGAGGTTAAAAAAAAAGCCACTCCTATCCTAAAGAGTAACATCAGATGATCAGAAACCCAAAAAGAAATCTTGGAAGAACTTGAAAAGGAATTCATAAATCAAATGAAAGAGAACAAGGAAAAATTAGAGGAAAAAACAATTCAAGAGAATTATGAAAAGAGTTAACCAATTGGAAAAACAGATATAAAATCTTAAGAAAGAAATAAAAAGGAATTCAAAAATCAAATAAGAAAGAATGAGGAAATTTAAAAAAAAAAACAAAAGCAATCCAAGAAAATTATGAAAAGAAAGTTAATTAGAAAAAGAGAAACAAAATCCTAAAGAAGAAAATAACTCGTTGAAAACTAGAATTGGGAAAGAGGACTTGAATGATGTTGTAAGACTCCAAGATATAATAAAACTAGAAAAAGTAGAAGAAAAATCTGAAACATCTCATTAGAAAAAAAAACTGATCTGGAGAACAAATCGAGGAGAGACAATATAAGTATTGTTGGACTGTTTGAAAGTTATGATCAAAAAACGAATCTGGATATAATATTACAGGAAAATATTGAGGAAAATTGTTTGAATTTCTAGAACAAGAAGGTAAAGTATAAATAGAAAGAATCCACCAATCACCACCTGAAAGCAATCCTAGGAAGAAAACTTACAGGAATGTCATAACCAAGTTTCAAAATTCCCAGGTTAAAGGAAAAATATTGCAAAAAAGAAAAAAAAACAATTTAAATACTGCAGAAAAAAAAAAAAAACAGGATTTCACAAGACCTAGTAGCTTTGGCACCAAAAGACCATAGCTTTTAGAACATTATATTTCAAAAAGCAAAAGGCCGAGAATAACTTATCAGTTGAGTAAAATCCTGAATGGGAAAAAAATGGCCATTTGATGAGCTGAAAGGCTTTTAGGTATTTGCAACACAAAGACTTGATGGAAATTTTGATATAAAAGATCCAGAAGAAATATGAGGAAATCATTAAAGACTAATTAAAAGGCATCGATTAAGGTCAAACTGTTTACTTATGATATATTAAAATGTTATTAATATTAGTAATTATTATTAGTAATAGTATTCTTTAAATTATTATCATTACTAAGGTAGTCTGAAACAAAGTTTGGGACTGAGTTGAGTATGATGAAGTGATTCTAAAAAATAAAGTTGGGTAGAAAAAGGTTAAAAGGGAAAATTATCTCAGAAAAATAAGGCATGAAAAGAACTAATATAGAGGAAACAGGTTGTGGTGGAGGGCTAGTAATATTTGAACTTTACTCTCATCTAGGTTGAAAAGGAAACAAATATATATATATATGTATAATATACATATATATGAAGAGATTTAGAAGTCTTCTGAACTTCTAGAGAGGTGAGAAAACTGGTATATAGGGTGAGTGAGGGACTTTTAGAAGGACTGATACAGATTAGGAGGGTGGGGTGAATTGATAAGGAAGGGACTTTTAGAGGGGAAGATAAAATAAAGTATGTTTTTGTTTTAAGGGATAAGAGCATAAGGGGAGAAAATAAAGTACCTAGTATGGAGTGAAAAGAGAGGCTGAGAAGGAAAATAGTGAGTAAAAATAAGATGCAAGGAAATTCACAAATACCAGTTACAATTTTAGATGTTATTTGAATATAATTTTCAAAGACTTGCATGAAATAATGAAGAGCAAAATGAGCAGCACTAAAAGAACATTGTTTAGAGTAAAAGCAATATTATTTTAAGAATAATTTTGAGTCAATGAGTCATTTTGTTTATTATAAATATCCAAATTAACTATGAAGGACATGTGAAGAAAGATACTATCTGCATCCAGAGGAAGAATTGATAAGTAGAAGTATGTATAGAATAATTTTACATATATATATGCATATACATACATATATACATACACACATATACACAAATAGGTATGTGTGTCAAATTATAGCCATCTCTGGGGGGGGAAGAAAAAAATAAATTTACATGATAATTCCATTGTATATTTGAGAGGAATAACAAGTTGTGCAATCATTTTTCTTATTGTATTATATTATAGAAACATTTGTTTCATTCAATAAATTAAAAATTAAATTAAAAAAAGATTCAGCTCAAGCACCAACATATGATCATTTCAATTGCTCTGCCTTCTCAAACAACCTTATATTTAAGTAGTTTATATTTTTCTATTTATGTTAATTATATTTATATATAAATATATTTGTATATATACATGTGTGTATTGATTTATATTTACATATGTTTATATGTGTGTATATGTATATATGTATATATATATATATCCTCTTTATTTTTATCTCCCTCTTAATAATTTAAGCTCCTTCTGAAGAAGAATTATTTTACTAATTATATTTGTATTCTCAATTCTTAGTTCCATCCCTGGAATGTGTGTGTACATATATACACATACACAGATATATGAGTATACACATACATATGTCCATTTATATTCATATGTATACATTCATGCACACACACGTTTAGCTTACTTTGGTCAGAAGAAGAGAGAAGAGTGAAGGTGGTGAGGGCACTCATGGGAAGTTGAGCTGGATGAAATATGTGTGTGTGTGTGTGTGTGTGTGTGTGTGTGTGTGTATTTTTTCCATATAGACATGAAATGTATGTATATATGTGTTTCCTGTCCTTAAGGAAGGTTTGGGGCAAAGGTACCAATGGGACCATTTTTTGCCTGAATCACTTCTCCTAACCTTATTGCACAGAGTGTAGGTGGGTGCCTCAAGCAAACTACATTTTCTTAAGGTTTTAGCAAAAAGGTTTCTGTACAGCTCCTCTTCCCACACCAATTTTCAGGCCAAGAAGATATTTTCCTTTCCTACACAATATTCCCAACTGATAGTTGCTAATATTACTATTGTTCATGGAGATGGAGAGAGACACATTTGAATAAGGCACAATTCACCACCCTCCTATTCCCCTCCTGGATAAGAGTGTTCTATCAGAATGAAGGTTTATGAAAAATTAACCTAGAACATTACACTGATGAGATAAAGAGAAGACCCCTACCTTTTTTTCTCCTCAGATGAGTACTGACACATGATCTCCACTGGGCCAATGATTTATCCACAGGCAGGACAGTGTCAAATGGCAAAGAGGAATCATTGCCAAAAATGTCTTAGGATACAATCAGGATACCCATCCTGAAGTAAGGATTATTGCATTGAAGATCTAGACATGTATGAGGGATGGACGACACTAAGATACGAAAATACTTTTCTTCTAGTGTGAACTGGAGTGAGACAAGTGTAAGGTCTGAAGGGTTATTTCTTTGTTTGAGGGAAGGAGAGAGGGGAATGAAGGCACTCACAGGATGCTGAACTGCAAGAGATCTTAGAGGTAATCTCACCCTATTTCTTCATTTAATCAATGAGGAAACTGAGGTCCAGAAGAACAAAGTGACTTAGTAATTTTGAAAAGATGGTGGGAGGAATGGTTTGGGAAACAGAAATGGGCAAACCAAGAGGGTGAGAAATATTCTAAGGGAGCTACAGAAAGATCTCTTTTGTAGTAGATGCTGACACAATGATAAAGAATCAGAGTCATAGAGAGGATAGTATGTTACAGTCAGAGCCCTGAAGGTTCAAATCTCACCTCTGACACTATGGGTGACCATGGGTAAATCCCATAACATTTTTTACCCTGTTCCTTTGCCTCAAAAATAGGGATAATGATATTTGCAATAACTACCTTACAAGGTTGCAGCATGGCTCAAAAAAGACAATTTAATAAACAATTTGCTAACCTTAAAGTGTTATGCATTTATAGATTATTATTACTATTATTTAAAGGGACAGATCTTGTTATAGCCACAAACTGAAAGAACTATCTTTATGTAGATGAACTGTATAAAAGCTTTCTAGTCATCAGGATTAACAACATTTGAATCAAATTTCTTACCTTTCAAAATATATATGTATTATATTACATATATGCGTGTGAGTATACATACATACATATATATATAATATATATATATATATATAATTTGATTCTTATAATAAGCTCATAATGAAGGGAGAAAAGGTTTTATTGTGCTAAGTGGTACAATGCAGAAAGTGCCAGACCTGTAGTCAGGAAGTCCTAAGTTCAAATCTTACCTCAGACCCTTACTAGATATGTGATTTTGGGCAAGTCATACGATTTCCTTGTCTGTAAAATAGTGATAACAGCATCTACCTCCCAGTTGTTGTTATGAGGACCAAACTAGGTAATAATTGTAAAGCATTTTGCACAGTGCCTGGTATATAATAAGTGATATATTTAAATGTTCACTGATTAGTTACTATTATTAGTATTAGTAATATACTTGAAAAGGCAAAGATTAAGAAAAGTTGTGGGATGGGTATATCAGAGACTAAAATCTATATCTCAATTTCCAGTTCAATGTTTATTCCCATATACCATGCTTTTCCCCTTTTAAAGGTTAGTCATGTCCTCATTGTTTGTTTGTTTGTTTTAAATACACACAGTGAAAACAACTGTGAATATGAAAGACAATAATATTTAGAAATGAGTGTCCAGGAAGACCTGAATTCAAGTCTAGCCTGACACTTGTTAGCTATGTGACCCTGGGCAAGTCACAACTTCTGTTTGCCTCAATTTTCTCAACTGTCAAATAATGATGGATACTAATGGCAGCCACCTTACAGGATTTTTGTGAGTATCAAATGATATAATATTTATACAAAGTTCCTCAGCATAGTGCCTGGCATGTAGTCCATGTTATATGAATGCTTGTTCTCTGCCTTTGTCTCTCTCCCTCTCCTCTGGGATATTTCCACTTCTTTTTCTTTATAAGTTACTATACACCTTTAAAATAAATGGAGCAATTTAATACCAAAAGGGAAAGAAAAAATATTGTTATATAAGCAAGATTTAAATAAACTATTAAAGGATATAAGATCACTGCTATTATAGATGATCATTTTGATATCTAAGGGAATAAGAAAATAATTTTGTTTATTAGAAACTTGTAATATGTAAGTATGAAAAAACAACTTTCAGATTGGATTTGAGCAGTATTGGATAGAAAATAAACTCTGACTTACATATAAAAACTCAAATCACATTATGAGCATTTTAGAATGATGTGTAATTTAGTATGTAGGAACAATTTGATGTATTTAAAAGGCAGATAAATAACATGTATTTATTTAAAACATTAGAGAAATATGAGCATAAAAATAATTTCAAGGATTCCAAAAGAACAGTGGGAAGACCTTGTTGAAATCTTGTAGCTGCAAGGGATTATAATACTTCAGCTCATAGATGAATAGATAAAGGAATAAAGGAAGAAAATAAGCATTTATAGTATGTTACAGGTATTAAATACTTACAATTATTACCTCACTTTATCCTTATAACAACCCTGGGAGGGGCGTACTAGTATTATCCCCATTTTACAGTTGAGGAAACTGAGTCTGACAGATTAAATAACTTCCCACACAGCTAGTGTTTGAGTTCCCATTTCAATTCAGTTCTTCCTGACTCTAAGCCTAGCACTCTATACACTGTGACACCTAGCACGACTGATAAAAAAACAAACAAAAAATGAGTAATCATATACAAATTTAGAGATAAGATTTGATTTAAAGAGTACTATCAATTTCACATTGGAAATTAGAGACAGCTGTTGCCTTCTAAGTGAAAAGTGGGTCACTGACAGTCAGTGATTGCAGTCATTGAAGAGATAGCAACCAGTAAAACCTGAAAAGGCACAACAGAGTGACTAAGATGTTACTTCATCAGAGCTAAGGCAGCTAGAAGCAGTCAGATAATAAAAGGCTTCAGTTAGGTGATTCTTGAATGGTAGGAGAGAGAGTTAATTTCTTTGGCCAAGAGCTTCATGACTGCCCTTTAGAACCATCTAGAGATGGCCAGAGGTAAAACTTCTCAGAAATGCCTGTTGCTTTCTGCTGCCTCCTCTAGTTTGAGAAAGTAAGGTGGAGGAAATTCAGCAATTGTTTTATAGACCTGGAAAGCTGGCTAGGTTTGCTCATCTAATTTAAAAAGTCAACTTGTGCTGTATTGCTGTGAGCTCTATTCTGATTGAATAACACAGTATCCAATTGAGAGGATAACTGACTAGTCTCTGGTCTGTATAGCTCAGAGTTATCCAGTCTGATGAGTTTTCCAGTTCTCTGGCTTAAAAGAAACGCTATTCTCCAATTAAGAGGTAATACCTTCTAAATGCCCTTTTAAGGGTGATTGTAAATTGAAAGAGCTTGTAAATGCTATGTTCAGGTAAAGAAGAAAAGAGAATTTATCCCTCTGGAGAGCAGTGAGAGCGAACAGACAGCAGAGAATCAGTTTTATGTGGTACAGACATCCCTCGATGGACCAAATACAACCACACCTGAAAATCAAATTTGTGAGTTTTCTCAAGCACATGACTTTTCCTCCCTCACATGCTTCCCTGCCAGGTTCTGTAAGAGTATACCAACTTTTCACTACAAATACTGAATTCATTAGTAAGAAATTAAGACTTAGGTCTCTATGTAGATTTTAATGTATTTCATTATTTATGCATTTGCTTTAATATATAAGTAAAATGATGTCATTATTATTTCTTTTGCCTTATTTTAAGTAAATAGCTTAAGATATAAACTTTCATTATTTTGAGTGATTGGTTGTATAATATCATATGCATATATATGCACGTTGATAGGGGCTTGAAATCTAGACTGGTAAGTAGGGATATTATATTTGCCCTCAAGAAAGTTGGTTATGCCTAGAACCTTGAGAGACTTGAGAGTGTAAAGGCATGATAGTGGTCTTCCTCTGGGAATCTAGAAGCTGAGTACAGGTTGGAGTGGGTAAGCCTATAGAGAATTTGTTGTTTGTCCTTTGTTCTTGAAGAGTACCATGACATCAGAAAGATGATACTATGACTTGCAAGTGAATTGGATTTAAGTGAGGCAGGGCTGTGCAAAGTCACCAGCCTCACTTTCTCCTCTGGAGCCATCTGGGTCTAGTGGCAAAATACAGGTCACGACAACTAGAGATACAGAGAATAGGCATCAACACAACCTCTCTGAAAAGTGAGACATATCATGTTACATTGATAGGTGGCTATTCACATCACATCACACATCTTTGACTATGACAAAATCTCCATTATTATCATAATGTAACTTCTAGGAAAGAAAGACCATTTGGTTGCCAAGAGGAATTCTGTTTAAATCAGATACAGAGATGCTACTAGGGAGTGGTAAATCAAGTACTTGAGTTTTTCTTTTCTTAAATCATAGATTGTTTTGTTATTGTTTTGGTTTGGTTTTTGAATATATCTTTGTTTAATAATGTAATAATAGCTAGATTACCTCCATTTAAAATATATTATTTGTTTGTTTTAAAATGTAATTTTTAAATTTTGAGTTCTAAATTCTCTCTTTCCCTCCCTCTCACCCATCAAGAAGGCGAGAAATATGATATCAATTATACATGTGAAATAATGCAAAACAACTTTTCATATTAACCATTTTGCAAAAAAAGTGAAAAATTATTTTTCAATCTGCATTTAGACTCCATTACTTCTTTCTCTGCAGGTGGATAGGTCCTTTGGAATAGTCTTGAGTCATTGTATTGATCAGAATAGCAGATTACCTCTTTGGTTATAAGTGATTACTAGGGAAAAAAAGTCATTTCCCCCATTTTTTTTGTGAGGCAGTTGGGGTTAAGTGACTTGCCCAGGGTCACACAGCTAGTAAGTGTCAAGTGTCTGAGGCCAGATGTGAACTCAGGTCCTCCTGACTCCAAGGCTGGAGCTCTATCCACTGCGCCACCTAGTTGCCCCCATTTTCCCCATCTCCTTCATCCATTCAATTGTTTTCTAAGAGATACAAATTTAGTTCTATTTAATAGGCATTTATTGAATGTCCACAATATTCCAGGCTTTATACTAGGTGCTGCAAATACCAAAAAGAAACAATTCTTGCCTTCAAGAAGTTTGCATGTCCGTGGCAGGATGCAGTATATGAATAATAAACATAATGCAAGGTAGAGAGTAGTGGGGAGGAAGAAAAGATGTAGTACAAGTTCCCTGGGAAAATTTGAGGTGAGAAAGAGCAATAACAGGGGGAAAGGACACAGAGAAGACTTATAGGGGGCTCAGCCCAATCTGTGACTTAGAAGATGGGTCTTTTGAAGGCAAGGGAAGGACTGCTTTCCATTCCCATAGGACGTGCATAGGTGAGAAATTGCATATTGACTTTGGAGAACAATTTGTCTGGAAAATAAAGTTCGTAAGTGAGAAAAATGTGAAATAAACCTAGAAAGGCAGGTTGAGTAAGTTAGTGTAAGACCTTAAATAACTTTAATAAGACATCTATATTTTATAGTAGAGACTTGAGGGTTTTGATAAGGGAATAACATGATTAGACTTGAGCCTCTGGAAATTTATTTTGGAAGCTGTATCAGGGATAAATAATAGATGTGAGAGATTGAGGGCAATTATAGTAATTAAAAGACTATTTTAATAGTCTAAGAGAAAGTTGTAATGACCCTAAACTAGGATGATAGCCATGTGAATAGAGAGAAAAGGATAGATGTGAGGGAAGTTGTGGCCATACAGTCAAAAGAGCCTAACAACTGATTGAGTCTGAAGAGAGCCTCAAGGAAGATTTCATGGTTTAAAACCAAGTCATAGGAAGACATTGTAGACATGGTAACATTAGTAGAAGTTTGCACTGAGTTAGTTCTAGAAAAGAGGGGAAGATGAATTCTGTTTGGGACATACTAAGTTGGAGGTGTGTTAGGATACTAAGGTGGAGATAAATGTTCAGTACAAGGTTGGAAATATGAAACTAGAGTTAAGAGAGAGATTAGAGTTGGACAGGTATGTTTTGGAATCATCTCTGTAGAGATGACATGAATGTATGAGATGCCCAAGGGAGAGAATGTAATAAAAGAAGATAAAACAGACCAAGCAAGACAGAGCACTGAGGGACAAATTTACTTTGGAATCAAGAGAAGTTCTGAAATGATAAAGCTAGAACGGTCTTTAGAGATTATCTAGTCTTACACTTTCATTTTCTAGATGATGAAATGCACTGTCTGTGGTCCAAGAGCTCCAGAAGCAACCACTGAAGCTGTGGCTGCCATGTTAGGGCCAGGGATGAACCACACTCCTCTCTCACCCAGGTCCAACAGATCTTTCTTTCTGATTTTCTAAGTTGTCTTTGGCATTTATGGGTTGAGAAGTCTTGAAACCACCGCAGCTTCCTGTGATTCAGTCCCCTGTGGCCTGCTCTAGGTGTGCTGAGGCCCGTCTTTGACTGCACAGCCCATGTAGAACTGCGCTCCTCTCCCAGCCTGGCGCAATAGACCTTTCCTATCAACCATCAAGGTTGTCTTGGGCTGGAAATTTTCTCACTCAGTCTTTTTGTGGGTTCTGCTGCTCTAAAATTTGTTTAGAGTCATTTTTTTTACAGTCATTTGGAGGGGTTTGGGGGAGAGCTCAAGCAAGTCACTGCTTTTACTCCGCCATCTTGGCTCCACCCCTCTCCATCTTATTTTTACTCACTATTTTCCTTCTCAGCCTCTCTTTTCGCCCTATCCCTGTTACCTTATCTTCTCCTCTCACCCTCTTATTTCTTATTTTACCCTCCCCTCTAAAAGTCCCCCCCTTATCTATTCACCCCACTCTCCTAATCGTAACCAATACACTCTTCTAAAAGTCTCTCACTCACCCTATACCCCAGTTTTCTCACCTCTCTAGAAGTTCAGAAGAATTTTAAACCTCTTCAGATATATACATTGTTTCCTCTTCAACCTAGATGAGAGTAAAGTTCCAATACTTCCAGCCCTCCACCCCCACCTGCTTCCTCTGTATTAGTTTTTCCTTGCACACCCTGTTTTCATGATATAATTTTTCCTTTTAACCTTCTCATACCCAATTTTATTTTTTTAGAATCACCTCATCATACACAATTCAGCCCCGACCTTTGTTGCAAATTCCCTTAGTAATGATAACAGTTTTAAAAATACTGTTATTAGCACAGTGGATAGAGCTCCAAGCCTTGGAGTCAGGAAGATCTGAGTTCAAATCCAGCCTCAGACACTTGAAACTTAGTAGCTGTGTGACCCTGGGCAAGTCACTTAACCTCAATTGCCTCACCAAAAAGAATTTTAAAAAAAGAATGTTATTACTACTAATAATTATTAATATAAATAACATTTTAATATATCATAAGTGAACATTTTGACCTTAATCAGTGTCTTATTATAGTCTTTAATTATTTCCTTATATTTCTTTTGGCTCTTTTATATCACATTTTCCATTGGGTTCTGTTTTTATGCTACAAATACCCAAAAGTCTTTAAATTCATCAAATATCCATTTTTTTCATTCAGGATTATACTCAATTTTCCTTGATAAGTTATTTTTGGATGCAACTCCAGCTCCTTTGATCTTTGAAATATAATGTCCTAAGACCTATGGTCTTTTAGTATACAAACTGCTATGTCTTATGAAATTCTGATTGTAGCTCTGCAGTATTTAATTTTTTTTCTTGTTATTTGCAATATTTTCTCTTTAACCTGGGAATTTGAAACTTGGCTATGACATTAATGTAAGTTTTCTTCCCAGGAGCTCTTTCAGGTGATGATCCATTTTTTAAAAGAAAATGAGACAACCGTTGTCTTAGAGTCAATAGAAAGAGCACTGAGCTTAGAGTCAGAAAGCCTGGATTCAAATCCTAGCTGTTGCCTTAATAATTGTGCAACAGTGTCACACTTAGGTCACTTATGATTAAGTCACTTATGTTCTTTGAGCTTAGGCTTCCTCATCTTTTTTTCAATGCTCCAGTCCTGATCAGAAGCTCCTTTAAAGCTAAAGGAACGACAGAGTCATTAACTTTGAAAAAAACATATGTATGCACACATTCCAAACCACCAGATCTCTATGACCATTGGTCCTTCTGCATCATCCTAGATCTGAGATGTGCTAAAAATGATGATTGCTTTTCAGAATAAGAGGGAAAGGCATTTTCTCACCAAAGGTACTTGTTAATTCCATGGAAGAAGAGAAATTACCAATATATAGATAAATTTTATGACCTTAATGCACTGTACTAATTTCTTTAAGTTCTAAACATGCCAGGGCCTTCTAAATGAAGACCATGGTCATTCAAAAAACATTACCCTATTCAATCACTCAGGAAAAACAAAGTAGATAAAAAGTCATTTTGGTCAGATTATGATACACGGTAAAGAGGTTAATGAATCGATTCATTATTGCATATATGTTGAACAGGAAAATAGGTAGACAGAGAACTATAACCAAAATAAAATAAAGAAAATCAGGCTAGTTCACATTTAGAAAATTGTTCATCTTCAATGATCCCAAGTTGCTTACTATAGTTATAAATCCATCTTTTAAACACAAGGATTTTTCTGGTTTAGTTTAGTCATTTTTTAGTTGTGTCTAACTCTTCATGACCCAATTTGGGATTTTCTTGGCAAAGATTCTGAAATGGTTTACCATTTCCTGCTCCAGCTTATTTTACAAATGAGGAAACTGAGGAAAACAGGGTTAAGTGATTTGCTCAGGGTCACACTCAGGTAAATGTCTAAGGCCGAATTTGAACTCAGGTCTTCCTGACTCCAGGTCCAGCACTCTACCCATTGTACCACCTAACTGCCCATATATAGTATCTGGTGATGCTATGTGGCTGGAAATCATAGAAGAGTCAGTCAATGAATATTTATTAAGTGCTTACTACATACCTGGCACTGCGCTAAATAATGAGAATACAAAGTAAAGGGGGGGGAACAGTCTTTGCTGTCATAGATTATACATCCTAATGTGTGACACAACATATTAATATCTACACATTATATGAAGGTAATCTTAATAGGAAAGAATTTAGCAGCCAGAGAGACCAAGAAAGGTTTCCTAGAGAAGGGAAAATTTCTCGAAGGAAGGCAGAGAAACTAAGAAGCAAAAGACAGAAGGCAGAGTATTCAAGGCATGGAGACAGCTGGTGCCAAGTCAAGGAGATAGAAAATGAGAGATGGAGTATCAAGCTCAAAGAATTGCTAGTCCAATGTTGCTGGACCATAGAGTGCATTTAAGGGAGTAAGATGAAAGAAGGCTATAAAGGTAGAAAGTAGCCAGGTTATAAAGAGCTTTAAGTGACATACAGAGGATTTTAGATTTCATCCTAGAGGCAAAAGTGAACACTGGAGCTCCTTGAAGAAGAAGCTGATATTATCAGACCTATGCTTTAGAAAAATGACCATGGCAATTGAGTGCAGGTTGGCTTGGAGTCAGGACAGATTCAAGACAGAACTACCAGTAGAAGACTTTGCAATAACCCTGGCAAGAGGTTACGAGGGCCTGTCTAGTACAGGTTGTAGCATTATGAATAGAAACAAATGGACATTTATAAGAGATGCTATGAAGGTAGAAATGACAAGATTTGAGAATGAATCAGATATGTGGGATAAGTGGGGCGCCAAAGATAACACTCTATGTATCTCTTATTCTAATATAGAACCCAAATCGACTAGTTTACTTAAAATTCACCCACCATTTATTGAGTACCATTACATGCAGAATACAATGTTAGGTGGTGAGAAAGATTCAAAGATGAATGAGATGTTGTCTCTGATCTTCTGGGCCCTCAAGTTGCCCTTTTCTTTGACAATCTAAAGGCAATCTTGTTCATCTACAAGACCCCAGATCAAATCCTATCTTCTCTGTAACGGCTTTCTTGTCTACTGTAGCCTATAGTGAGTTCTCCCTCCATTCAGCTCCTACAGTCATTGGCTTCACCATTCTTTTAACACTTAGATGCTTTCTCCTATTGGGCTCCTTAGAAAAGCAGCATACCCTAGTAGATAGAGAGCTGGTCCTAAAGATCTGGGTTCAAGTCCTACCTTTTAAATATACTGACTATGGGACCATGGCTTCACAGTTCTCTAGATAACTCATTAAGACTAAAAATTTCAGAGAAGGTGCTGACCTAAATTAGCAGAGGGAATGTCCTTGCCTGGGAGTTCCCAATATGAAAGAAATCATAGCTCTAATCCCTGTTGTACATCTTACCTCTCAAATTGCATTATAAAGCACCTGGAGGAAAAAAAACTGTTGTTTATGTCATGTTTTATTGCCTATAAATAATAATAAGCAGAGTTTGAATCAAAACCAAATATTTATTAAATCTTATTATGTGCAAGTTGCTTGGCATACGAAGACAAAATTAAATTTAGCCCCTACTCTCAAGGAACTTACATGCTACTGTGCCCTAAACATGGTAGGCCATAAATATCTGTTGATTATTTACTTACTATTCAATAAATGCCTCCTATGCAGACTTGGTGCCCTTACCAGAAAGTGTTGATCTGCTATCTTTTGTAATTGCTGGCATATTATCTCATACTTCTACAATCCACCTGAATTAACTATGAAAATGAAGAGGCCAAAAGTCAGAGAAAAAAACAGCCCTACCTCTACTGTCTCCCTTCTTTGGTTTTCCCTTGGCTAATTGCGTCAGGATTTACCCCCTTCAAAAATGTTCAAGTAAAAGTCTGAAAAGATTAGTATCCTTTTTGGCCTAATCTCTACTCTATAAGCATGTAGTATGACCTCTTGTCCCAGAAAGGGGCTGACAGGTAACTACGTAGGGTCTCAGAAGACAGCATGCTTTTCCAGGTAGTTGTAATTGTGGTAAGAAATGAGCCTCTAAGAAGCTTCACTTGTAGCTAGAACGCACAAGGAAACTCTTAGTTTATTATTTTTTTTTCCAAAAATTGAACCTGGCTTTATTATTTTTTCTCTTCCTGGCACATTTTGTATAATTTAAGTTATTTTTGTGTTATATGTTCTTTCTGGTGTTCCCATGGATTCGTTAGGATGAATAATTTCTGTCAATAATGAACACGGGAACCCAGTACATGAATACTTGACGAGATGAATATATGCATAGGTTATACATATCAATTTGTGGTGAATGCATGAAACAAATGCACAGATACTGATTTAACGAGGAAGAAACACAGATGAAATAGGTGGCTTATAAATGTAATTACATTCCTTTCACCCAAATAAGATGGTGTACAGGAGCTAGGACAGTGATCAGGGAATATGGATATTGTAATGAATGTAAGGGCTCAATGGGTCCCTTACAAAGACAATGAATCAGTTTGTCTCCTGAAAGCCCAGTCATAAAATAGACTGATAAGTAAGCAGTGTTACTAATAGAGGGAGAAAAATGAATGTATTCATAGTGATCTGAATTAGTGGGTGCTAGGATGAGTGTAGGGGTAGTGAAAGGATGCTGGTGTGTGTGTGAGAAGCAGGGGAGACAGAGACATAATGAATAGTGTGAGAGGAGATGGGGGAATTCTGTATAGGCCACATGAGCAGTATCTTTTTATAATTGATAGAAAAATATTAAAATATTGTTTTCTGGCACCCTGGTTGGCAATCTGAATGGGACCAGGACAGCACAGACCTGCATATCAAGCTATATTCTTATTTAGGGACATAGTCCTTGGAGGTCAAATCAGAGATAGGGTAGGCTAGGGCAGCCTATGTGGGCTCTGACTGCTGCCCTGATGAATGGGTTTCTATGAAAGAAAGCAATCAAATAGTGAACATAAGTTTATAATTTTTTGCAATCAAAACATTTATATGTAATAAAACCTTTGTATTATTTTATATGTTGTATTTATTTGCACATACATGTGGAAACCATTTTACTCAAATACATACCTATATATACATAGATGTGCACATACATGGATCATTCTCCAAAGGAGGAAGCACAGCATATGCACAGTTTTGTAAAAGTATGTGTATTTAAACATCCACATGCACACACATGATATATATGATGCATGCTTTGTGTGACTTCCTGCACTGATGTCCTACTCCATCATCCCAGCATTAAGTAGGAATCCTTAGTTCTCTAAGGTCCCTTCTAGCTCTCCATCTATGATCCTATATCCCTTATCTCATTTGATTATCAAACTAAACCTTTGAATCAGGGATGTCTTAATATCCCCATTCTATACATAGGAAAATGGATCACAGAGCTAATTAGTGAAAGAAACAGATTTATTAGTCTGATTCTCATTCTACTAATACCACTCTTCTTTCATACAATTAATTCTGTCTTCGAGACCAGACTTGGACGCATCTCATAGATTAGGGAGACTGAGCAAAATGATAGAGGATTGTTCTCTCTAATCTCTAATCTTTTCCCACTTCCATTTTCTTTTCTAAAGAAAAAGGACGTGACATGTGCTAGGCAAGTCAAACCACCCCCACCACCTTGACCATCTTTCCTCAGATCCTAATGGAGATAGTCCAGAACCATAAACTCAAGAGCCTTATGTCCCTTACTCTAATGCACAAGACCTACTTTCAGCCCAATACTCATGACTGTTATTGAGGGGAGAAATCATTGTGGAGATGGAGCCCAGCTTGTTCCCAATCACTAGCAACAAGTGTTGACCAGTTGCTATTTACTGGCAAATAGGCACAAAAGCCATGAGAGTAGGAGCCCCTGGTCCTACTTATGGCCCACTTATGGCCATCACCCCAGGAGATGGCTCTTTTAGAGAAGAGTCTAGTCATTCCCACTAATTGTTACCTTACTACCACCCACAGGGCAGGTAAAATAGCCTAATTAATGCAGAAAGACAGAGACAGATAGACAGACAGACAGGAGGCAACAAGTGCAAGACCAATTGAGCCACCACCTTGACCACCATTTCTCATCAGATCCTAGTAAAGACAGCCCAGGACCCTAAACCCAAGACTCTTTCTACACCAGCACCCTCAGACATTGTTCTAAGAAGCAAACCTTCTGGGAGCAACCTAACAATTGCTCCTGCTGGTACTACAACCACAGCTTCTGAAGACTCAGAAAAGTAACTTCTTACCACCTAATCCCTTGGCACTGCCAAATGGTAACTGATATGATTGGATCAGTGAAAATGACATTAAGAGAAGAGGCATTGCCATTTACTTTGCCACTCTACCCTAAGAATTATGGGGATTTTCCATATGATGTGCAGCTGGAACCTTCCATATGTCTTGTCTCCCCCACTAGAAAGTGAGTTCCTTGAGAGTAGGGACTATCATACTTTCCTATTTGTATCTCCAACACTTAACACAGTGCTTTTCATGTAGTAAATACTTTGTTAATAAATACTTTGCTCATTCATTCATTCATAACTTCATAAAGATGAAACCTTTATAAATATTATATATTACAACATCCAGTATAAGAGACCTACATAAAGTCATGTGTATCCATGTATATGTCATTCATAGATTCCCCCCTGGAAGGGACCTTATATATCATTTAGTTTACTTCCTAACCACTCCTCCCATCCAATTTGGGTTCATCAGGGAACTGATGCCAATGGAAGGTAAGTGAATTCCTTAAGATCACACAGATATTTAATAGATGAACTGGCATTTGAACACAAATCTTCTGATTCTGAATCAAGTGCTCTTACTACAACACTGCACTACCTATAATGTGTCTATCATGTAGATATATATGATAATAAAAAATTATAGGACTTTTCTTGAGTAAATTCAATCTGATGCCTCATCCAGAGTTCCTAAAATCTGTGACAGAGGAATCAAAGCTGTTCTACATCCATCCTTGAATCTCTTTTGTCACCTGACCTTCCTCACTCCATTGCTAATCTTCTATGTCCTTTTCATCTTCTTCTCACACTGAATCCATTAGAAATGCCATTTTATTGCTTTTCAGTATTAATCAGAACCACACTGATAATGATGTAAAATAACTGTAATGATAATGACTTAGAGGAACATGGGCCCAAAGCTTTAGAGTTAGAAGGAACTTTAGTGATCATCTAGTCCAATACCTTCATTTTCCACATTAGGAAACTTAAGAATTTTATCATTTTGGCAGGCAATAGGAATTTCCTTTAAGCCTTTCTTTAACTTCTATGGTCCCTAGCCTCCTTTCCCTCAAAATTTACCCATCCTCTATACTATTGCCTTTTCTCCAAATTTGAATAGTAGATGGTAATGGGTCAATGAGACAAATTCAGTGCCAAAGTGCTATCTGACAAATGTATTATCCCCTCTCAGGTTACTACTGTGTGGGGAGGAGGATAGGAAAGGTGAAAGGTACAGTGCTATGATTTCATTAGAGCAGCAGAACTCCCAGAATGCAAACTCCTTCCCCCCAAGCAAATCAACCACACTATGATTTGTAAATCTTAGATGCTTGCCTAAAGCCCCTAAAAGTTACATGACTAACCTGTGCTCACATAGCCAGGTAGGATTTGAATCTAGATCTTTCTAATTCCTTTTTTTTTTGGATAGGCAATGGAGTTAAGCAACTTGCCCGGGGTCACACAGCTAGTATTATGTGTCTGAGGCCTGATTTGAACTCAGGTCCTCCTGAATTCAGGGCCAGTGCTCTATCTACTGTGCCGCCTAGCTGCCCCAAGATCTTTCTAATTCCACGACTCTATTAACTATGTGATGGGGCCTCTGCTAAATTAACTAAATCAAAATTAGTATTTCTTAGCAACACTTTTAAAGAGTTATGCTAATGGAAGGAATTTCAGGCCAGTATGGGGAGGTAACTCAGGGCAAACCATTTCCTAAAATTATCCCAGGGCAAATAGCAATTTTATATCCATGTGAGGCCAGTCACAGAACATGATCAAATCTGTGGTAAAACCCAATGTGTGGTATATTGAGGCAGTACATAATAATATTTTTATTGTATAACCCTGATTCTATCAGGCAGTTGGGCACATCAGTGATGGGCCTTTGTCAGTCAGAGGCCAGTAGGAGGGCAATGAGCTCTTGAGGAAAAGAGGTGATCAGGGTAGGGGAAGCTTCAATCAAATATAGCTTAAGAAAAACTCTGACTATTCTAAAAAAATGTCTAGCATTATGTATCCCCAGGGTCTACTACAGTGGCTGGAACAAAGTAGGCACTTAATAAATGTTTGTTCTTTGATTAATTGACTGACACTGGCACTGGCACCATCTAGTTACTAATAAGTTAACGGTAGGTGAGACGAAAGTACTATAAATCTCCATGGCAACTCCATCCTATAGAAAGATTGCATCCATCTTGTATCCATTCCTCAACCTCAATTGCCTTTGACATTTAATGGGGACTGGTATTGTTCGCTGTTATCTCACAGAGAACAGTCTGTTTTAGTTCACTTATAGCCTTAAATAATCAAGCCACTGAACACAAATATATGAGATAAGAAAGGGAATTCAAACTTGGGAAATTACTGTTGCAACCAGAGATTGTGAACTGTGTTTGGCCAGCAGCATCTGAAACATCACTAGCCATCTTCAGGGAAGGCCTAGGGTGGTTGTAGAAATATTGCTCAGAACAATCCCTTTTTAAAGAAGGGACTGAAGATAGGGAAGCAATACCAAACACTCTATTAGAACCCATCTGCCTGTGTCAGAAAGACACACTACAAGAAAAAAAATGATTTAAAGCAAGGAAAAAGAATCCTGCTGTAAACATCAGAAAATGACAAATACTCTCAGGGTATATTTTTGTACCCAAAACAATATCAATAATTAAAGAGAGAAAAAAAAGTTTAGCTGAAAATAACACAGAATAGAGCACCTAATGGATTTGTTTAGAAATCAAACACAAATATGTCACACACACTTCAAAATGACCAGAGTTCCTTGGGAAAAATGCCCAGAAGAATTTATTAGCACTTTTGTCACTTGTCATGTTTATTTTGGTGTCAAATAAGGAATGAGAGTTCAATCTATCATTCCCACAGAGGGCCTACTTGAGCTTTGCTTGCTGGGTGAGTTACTTAAGCCATCAATGTACTAATATTCCCTTTTGTAAAGTGAATGCATCAAAACAAAAATATTTATTTCCTCAGGGTTGCCTTGAGCCTGAGTGAATTGATCTGTAACACTCCAAATCTTCCTTATATGAATGGAATATGTTCCAAAGTGACAATGGGATTGAGGAATAAGTGAAAGTAGGGTTCCCTAGAGCAGGTAACAATGTTAGTAGGATCTCTTTTCAAGCATGTCCACAAAGATCAGATTCAACTCATGTCAGTTAATCTTTGCTATCTGACTTTCAACCTCCTCCACAATTTTGGTTCATTCCACTTACCCAGCCTCATGCCCCATGGTTCCCTTATGTACATTCCAACTAAATGGAACTAAGAACTCTATTGTTTTAATTTTTTTTGCTAGATATTATTTTGATCTCACTGTAGTTCTCGTTCTTATGAGCTGATGGATCTTGTTGGTGGAGCTATTGAAGTTTTAGCCTTCTGGAAGGTCTTTTTCTATCCTCACCTGAATCCCATGAAGATAGTCTGATGCTGAAGATGGAGGGGAAAGTAAACTGCCTTAGACCCTAGGTTTCTACACTTGGACTTGGTATTATATTTTCATTTTACTAAAGAGGAACACAGGGGCACCAAGTGGTATCTGAATTCTCTCTCTGCCTCTCTCTGTCTCTGTCTCTCTCTGTCTCTTTTTCACACACACACACACACACACACACACACACACACAATCAATGAATAACAAAACTAGCATAAGAACCCAGTTATCTGGACTCACAACTCCAGGCTCTCTGAACTCCAATAACTGCAGCCATGCTGGTTACCTTCCTACTTTCTGCCATCAAGTGACTGTATTTAGATGGAAAGATTCAAAGTACCTTTTTATTATAAATATATATTTAGATTTGGGAGAGGAATGCTGAGATTTAGCCAGTTTCTTATGTTTCTCTTTTTAATATCTTTGGTGGGGTGGGGAAATAGCAAGCAAGATTTTCTGCTTTGAGGCCAAAGTAACAGGGAATAAAATTTTTCCTGTTTTCTTGTAATCCAGGTTCTAAGCAAATTTAATGGCCCTGTTATTGCTGAGCAAAATTAAGTCCTTATGAAACATGTTACCAAGTGCCTTTGTAGATTCCATTTTTCAATAAAAGAAGGGTTTAGGTCATGTTGAACAATCTGCTACTTATTAGCACATTGCCTTCTCTAGGTCACCTCTCAGAGCTCACAGCTCTGTTTTCATTAAGCCTTTGAATCCAGTGGGGCGATATTTTTAAAATTCAAACATCTATAACTGCTATTGTGAGTGACCACAGAGAAGGGACAAGAAGTTTTTAACTTCAAAACTCCTGTCCCCTAAAAACCTGTCAGGATCGATGTTTTAATTTTTACTCTGAGGCTGAGATCATTATGGGATTACACCATATTTTTTAAATTTAAACAGTCAGGTGTGTAACATTTGTGCTCTGAACAGGTAAGAGAAACAGAAGGAACAGGAAAGAGACAAAAACAAAATGGCATTTGAAGTAGAATGTACAGACTTGTTCCTGCTCATCTGTTCCCCATCTCAAAAACATTTGCAACTCTGTTCCTTAGAAAGAACATTTATACATACAAGCATGTGTATGTAAGCATGTATTTATATATATGTGTGTATGTGTGTATGTTTCTGTGTACATTATATACAGACAAATACACAATAGGTGGGTATGTACATATTTAGCTTGAGCTATGGATTTTTTGTGTATTAAAAATCCCTAAATATAGCGTACCCTAAAAATCACTGTGACATTTAAAATTTTTTTCTATTACAGTTGTATTTTTATCTTTTAGCAAAGTTTTGACACTGAGGATATGGTTGTGAGTCTTCCCTCCCACCACTATTTAAAAATCTGTTTCTTCTCTCTGTCATCTGTATTAAATCTCTTAGCACTTAAAACTACAATTCATTTGTCTGTCAGGATTTTTTCAGCATCCTGCCATCACAGGAACCAGCAAGTTGGGTAATGTGGGGTTGTCTCTGACTTCTGGGGTTTGTGACAGTGATTACTCTTTTCATTGTATCACTGGAAACTTTCACTTAAAATAGAATTTTAGGAGCACCTCACTTTGCAAATTGGTCTCAAAACCTTGTGGTTGGCAACAGGCTCTGAGGGCCTCATTATTTACATTTCTTCCTTAATGAATATTTGTGTTCCTGAGTTTTGCTTTTGTTGATTAAGTCTAGCAACTTGAGTAAATTTTCAGATGATAGTCCCAAGGATCCATGGTTTTACAACCATGTTTTGTTGGGTCCAATTTTTCCTCCTCTTCCTGTGAGCCCCTTCTGGTGCCAACATAGAGGGACAGACTTCTGATAGCCAAGAATAATAATTATAATAAAAGATCATATTTCTGCAACACTTTGTCATTTGCAAAATGCTCAACAATCCTGAACTCACTAGGGAATCAATAGGGGCTGAGTATTCTAGCCCTAGGCTTTGTATTTGTTGTTGGTATAAGTGCAGGCTCATTCCTGCACTTAAATCTGCCTTTTCAATTGAGTATCCCTCCCTTCAGGCAGGGAAAACAACAAGGAGCTCAAATGATCATCCATACTGTCACGGGCATGTGGGTGGAAGAAGACAAAGTAAAAGACTAGCAGCCAGGGTGATAATCAACTAGAATTCTGTTTACCCTAAGATGACTATAATAGCTGGGAAGGCTTGGCAGGAATCCTGAAATGTTAGCCAAGAGGGCATTGGTAATTTCAATGACTTCCCTGTTAGCCTTAAAATAAAACTCAAATGCCACTTTCCATGGGAGGTGGGAAGTCTTTCCCACTCCCAATCCCCCACTTCTAATGCCTTCCCTCTGTGATTACCTCTCATTATACTGTATGCATCTTGGACATACATAAATATTATACAAGGCATATAACCTTGAGGTTAGAGACCATGTTTTTAATTTTGTAGCCCTAGAACTTAGTATCATGCCTGCTACATAATAAATACCTGTTCACTGACTGATCAACTGACTTGGGTTAGTATTCTGCTAAAAAAATAGGCAGGTTAACACAGAGTTGTGAAGTAACCCTTACTTGGAAACCTCATGATAATCACTTTGACATGGAAGAGAATCTTTGGAATCCATGGAGGAAGGAGTGATGCTCCTTCCTTGTGTGGTACCAAAAGAAGGCAAGATACATCCAAAATGTATCCAAGACACATCAAAAATACTAATACCCCACATACTATAAATGCTTGAACGCTGATGGTGCTAACCACCATGGTAAGGAAATTTGTACGATATGGATTCAAGTATGGATGCAATGAACTGACAATATGCATCCTTGTATTATGCCCTAGTACTTGGACTTAAAATTGGAACTAGATGTTACTAGTTAAAAGCAAGGATTTCATACTGCTTTGTGTCAATGTTAGAATCAGTTCAAAATTATACAATAACCTATGACAGATCAAGTGAGAAAAATAGTAAGGAGTAACATATTCTTAAATTAAGTTTAGATAAAATAAAAGCACAAATGGAGGAGTCACTTATACCTGGAAAATACAGGAATTAAAAGTCTCCACCAAACACAAACTTCAGAAGTGCTACCTAATAATGAAATAAATGGCCATAATAATAATAACAATGATAATAATAATAATGATGATGATGATGATGATGATACCAAAGCCTCAAAGGACTTTGAAAAGGAGATGGGAATACTTAAAACTAGAATATCAACACCCTCTTTTTTAGTTTGATTGTATGAATTTCAATTAATAAGACAACTGTACCAAAACAGAGTAATTCAAGAGAGTATCTTCTATAACCACCACTAATAAATGCATTCTCTCACAATATTTGAAAGTATGTAAAAAAAAAACTTTTAAAATTTGCACCCAACCTTATCTGCTGAGGCTGTTGTCCCAGAAAGGACTACAGAAGTAAAAGTAGAGATGTCAAAGAATGTAATCATGAAATATAATTATGGCAGAAGAGGTTTAAGAAAACTATCAAAGATATATGGAATGATATTGAGGAGTATACAATATTTAGCCATGTTCAGTAAAAAGTTTGGATGTTGTGTCACGAGTTCAAGGAATTTTTAAAAAGTCATATGTGAAATGGAATCAGAAAATCAAAGGTATATCAGAAATTCTATATTCAGCAATCTGTACATATAGCAAATAAACAATTAAAACAATTAGAAACAAATTAAGCAATTAAGCAATTAAAAACAAAATTCAAAAGGCTAAGACAATTCAAGAAGTCAAAGCAACTCAAAGAAAGAAAGATAATTCTATATCAATCAAAAACTTTGAGACAAAGTTTTTAGAAGCAAGAAATCAAAGGAAAGAGAAAATTTCTGAAGATGGTGAATGTGGAAAATTTCTGGTCATCTATATGGTTGTAAGAAGTCTAACATAATGAAATACAAGTTAGCCAAAATGAAAAACAGAAAGCTTATTCACCATTAATATAATGTATGACAGAACAGTTATTTCAAGGGAGGTAATTGAAACTACCTTCTCTGCAAAACTGGACAATGATGAGAGCAGATAAGATTTATGTGTTTCAGTTCAAGTACTTCATAGTGGAACAGGAATTACTAGCAAAACACTTCACTGGTTTTCTTTAAGATGCAATATGCATATCTACTACTAACAAATAAATTGCAATCACTTGAAGCAAAAGTGCACTAAGACTTTTGGCATACCCTATATGGGCACTGTATATTGTATTTTTTAGAAACTATTCACAGATTCTACTACTAAATCTATGAACAACCATAAAAAGTAATATATTGGCTAAGGATTAATAAGAAAAAAAGTTTACAAAAATATCCCAGGGATATAAAGAGTAATTGACGATTTAGTAACTATTTTGAATAAGCTATCCAAAAGCACCTTAGCACTTATAGAACATTTATTAATTATTGCAGAGCCTTTGACTTGGTTCCACACTCATGTGTTATCCATGAACTCTAAGTATATAAATAGACATAGACATGAGAAGGCTAAAACACTTGATATACACATAGAAAACTATTCTTTATTTGAAACTCAAAACCAACACAATAAAGTCAACCAGAATTTATATACAATAAATTCATCTGGAAAATAGTTTTAGGTCATTTTGATTCTGCCTAGATCTAACCCAGATTTTCTCTGGCTTCCAAGTTAAAGAAGAAGTCATGCCCAAACATCTTATTAATCAAGTGATGTACATAGATAAGTCCAAGTTATATAACTCCATTTCTCTCTCTGTCTCTCTCTGTCTCTCTCTCTCTCACACACACACACACACACAGATGATAGACTGAGATGAGAGAGATGAGATGAGAGAGAGAAAGAGAGAGAGAGAGATAAAATAGTTTCTTAAACTCATAGAATCTTTCTCCAGTGATATCAAAATATCATTTGGATCTGATAATCATTCCAAAAGAATATATTAAGCACCTACTATGTGCCAGGCACTGTTCTGGGCTCTGAAGATATAAAGACAGACATGAAACTGTCCCTACTCTTGAGAAGTTTATATTCTAATAAAGGAATAAACATGTACATGTATAGGTATATATAAGATAGATATGAAATAATTGCAAGGTAACCTTAGAATGGAAGACCCTAATACCTTAGTGAACCAAAAAAGTCCTTCTGAAGAAAGTGTAACCTCAGCTGAGGAGAAAGCAACCAGGGAGTCCAAAAGGCAGAGCTAAGGGAGAGAAAGCATTTTAGCCATAAGAAAATGATGTGTGCCAAGCCCAGGAATGGAACATGGAGATAAATATAAAACTCTGAAGGTGTGCTAAGGAAAAATAGAGAATGAAAGTTTTGAACTTGAATCTGAAAGCCAAATTGAACCAATGCAGGAGGGTGACACTCATAACTAGGTAAAAGAAATCAAACAGAAACTCATCAAGGAGAAATTAAATCTCAATGGGAAGTATATGATTAAAATAATCAAGATCTATGTAATATCAGTTTTAATTTACATATTTATAACTGTAAAACAAATAACAGATTTGTGAATATGCTAGCAAAAACCCATAAAATATTAACAAAGCATGGGGCTTGTCACTATTAAGCTTCTGTAGAAAAATTAGTATTTCCTCAGCCTAAGGAACCTGGATTCAATTACATATATTACCTTATTCAACAATCAAAATAACTCTATTAATGATCAATGCATTTCATACAAATGAAATGGTAGAAACTGTACACCACAACATTTTAAGATGTAAATATTTAGCTCCTACTTAGCAGGATGTGACTCAGCAGATGGATTTATTCATTGGAATCTCACCATCTTTCAAAAATTAACAGATGATAGGTCTTTGTAGTACAAACATAAAAGTCAAAATATACTTGGCAATGCAACAAATAAACTACACTTCAACCATATCATTATCATGGGAAGAACTGTTGCCCACAACTGCCTGGACGTAACACTGATGCACAAAAATGAAAAAAATTAATACATATCACCATATCATAATTTTTAAGCTAAATGGAAAAAACTCTCAAAAGATAGAGAACTCACAAAGGAAATCAAAACCAAAGTGCAATAGAATCATGTACATATCACCTTTGTCTACAATGGAGGCATTCCAAAGATGTTTTGAGTGAATCTACAGAAATTGAGCTTACATCTCAATATTTTTATTCAATTACAAAAAAGTAGGATTTTTTACTCCATCTGTTCATTAGTTCACAAAATATTAAAGAATAATTTAGCAGGATAGCAACCTGTCCTGGAACTACTTTTATTTCCACTCCATTGAAAAAGATGAGGTGCTGCTGCTGATGATAATGATGGTGGTGGGGTGGCAGCAGTGATGGTGATAATGATGATAATGATGCTCAAAATACTCATAAGGATCTATGATCATTTTCCGTTAGGAATTTCTCTTATGATGCAAAAAGATCACTGAACAAGGAGTCAAAAGATTTGGCTTTAAGTCCCATCTTGACCATTTACTGGCTTCATGATCTTGGTCTAGTTGTTTCACAATTCTAGGCCTTAATTTCCTTGTCAGGTCATACTAGAAGATTTCTAAGACCTCTTCCAGGTAAAATATTCCTAAGCACAACTGCCTTGCAATTACTCTGACTGCCTATTAAGTCATGTGTATAACAAAAAAAACAACCTAGAAAAGAAAGACATGGCAAGATTTAGCCATTGACAAAACAACTAACAGGGGTAATTCTGCAGATTTGTTGTCATGTATTATCTTAGATCATTTAAAATAATTAAGAAAAATGTTTTAAATTGATGTTATCATACCAAACACTCATAATCTTTAAGTCAAAGGAAACAAAACCTTTCAAAAGAAAGAGACTTCACAGAGGAAATAGAAACTATGATAGAATAGGATGGTATGTATGCCATATCTGTCATCCAGTCTACTACTGGATTAGTCCCAAAAATGTTTTCAATGCGTCTATGGAAGATGATCTTACATCCCAAAATTTGTGTTGAGAAAGACGCTTGCTTGATAGTGCAGTGACATATAGTATAATGGAAAACAAATGAATAACTATGTAGGAGACTTGTTTATTCTTGTTCAACCACTAACTAGCCATGTGATTTTGATCAAATCTCCTCATCTCTTTGAAAGTCAGTTTCCTCATCTATAAAATAAGGTGGTTGGATTAAGGGTGGGGAATATGAGGCCACATGTGGCTTTCTTGATCCTTGGGTGTGACCGTTTGACTGAGTCCAAGTTTTGCAGAACAAATCCTTATATTAAGGGGATTTGTTCTGTGAAGTTTGGATTCAGTCAAAGGGCTGCACTTGAAGACCTAGAGGGCCACATGTGGCCTTGAGGCCACAGGTTCCCCAGCCCTGATAGGTGATCTCCAGTAGCCTTCATGGTGCTCAAATGCTCTGATAAACATATTTAGAAATCAATTACTTAGAAAAGATCTCAGCCTTTCGCAAGTCCAGCCTCTAATTCTGACAATAACAATAATATGGAAATGCAATAATATGAATAGAATAATAATAAATCAATTAATAAATATAAAATTGTATATTTATAGTACATTTATTTGTGAAGGGTAAGGATATGACAGTGAAACACACTGGGGAATATCTACATGATACAAGGGAAAGAGACATCTGAGCTTCCTGTAATTAGTCCAGGAAAGTCCCATAAGTATCAACTAAAATAATAAGGGTGTTTTGTCTGACCAAAAAAGGTAGCTGCATATTTTGAAATAAAGGGAAAGTGTGAGAGATGTTATGGAGTTAGAAATGGCAAGCTTTGGTAGTTGATTTAATACATGTAGTAAGGAAGAGAGAGGAGTCAAAGATAATGACAAAATTATGAAAATGGAATACAAGGAAGATGGTGGTATCCTGAACAAAAATAAGGATATTTGGAATAGGGGAGGGTTTTGGGGGGACCAAAAGAGGTATAATGAGTTTGGTTTTAGATGTGTTGAATTTAAGATATCTTGGGAATATTCAATTTGAAATGTTGTAGAGACAGTTGGTGATGGGGACTGAAAATCAAGGAATATACTAGGACTGGATATATAAATCCGGGAATCATTGGCATAAAGATAACAATTAAATTTGTGGAAACTAATGAAAACACCAAGAGTCCATTGATAAAGTGAGTCTCTTGTTACTCTACTAAGACAAAGTAGAAAAAGAGAAAGGAAAAGGTCTCAGGACATAAGAGCCTTAGGAGCATCCAGAATTAGGGAAATAATATAAATAATACACCCACAAAAGAAACTGAGAAGGAAGGGGTAGTGAGACAAGTAGGAGGAAAACCAGGTAGGATTCATGTTACAAAAGCCCAGAGATAAGAAAATATCCAGAAAAAAAGGGTAGTCAATAGTATTTAATGTAGCAAATAGACTCAGAAGGATTGGGATTTAGGAAAAACAATGAGATTTGGCAATCAAGAGATAATAGGAAACATTTGGGAAAAGCATTGTACTTAGATTGTGAAATTGGAAGTCATTAGGAATG
>NW_020953946.1:656238-663110 GCF_900497805.2 Vombatus ursinus | reverse complement strand
AAGAATGTTTCTCATTGTACTTATCACTCTTCCTTCTCTGTCCCTTTTCTAGCTCTTTGTCCTATAAATGTGGTTATCCCCACAGGTTCTGTCCTTAGTTTTCTTCTTTATCTACACTTTATGCCTTGGTAGTATCTTTTATGTCTAAGATATCAATTGTCATATTTGAACTAATGACTCCCAGATCTATACCTCTACCACCTCCCACCCTTCCCCTACTTCTCTAGAGCTCCAGGTTTATTGGATATATCCAGTTATTCTGCCATAACCTCTACCTCATTTTGCCCAAAATTGAACTCATCTCCTCTCCCCACTCTTCTCTCTGGTTTTTCCATTTCTATTTATGGAAAAACCCTTTTCACAATCATCCAGGCTAGAAACTTGGAGTCCCTTCTTCAATCCACCAACATTCCGTCAGCTGTCAAATCCTGTGGGCTTTATCTCTGTCATATGTTTTGCATTCCTCCTCTGCTTTCACTCCCACAATGACCATTCTCATTAAGACCCTTGTATATTCTCATGAAGACTATTGTATGGCCTCATTTCTTCTCTTTTCCACAAGTTTCTTCTCTTTCCAACTGATACTCTTTAATATTTTTGCTTCCTGGATTTTGCTTTTTTGCCCCATGTAGAATTGATCTTTCCAGTATTAATCTAGAAGTGCTAAAAGGGCCAAACTTCTTAGTTATTAAATAATGCTTCCCTGCAATCAAATGCAAATGTAGTACTTTAGATCTTCAGAGATGCAGAACTGCCCATGGCTCTTAGTTGTAGCACATGTTTATTATACTAATCAGTGCTATCAGAGCAGCAGAGCTCTATAATATAGGAAAGCTGCCAAATGTAGCAGAACCAATGGCCCCAGATGTACATGAATTTCATCACCAACATTATCCTTCAAACAAATATCTCTCAAACCTACCAGGGTATAGTCCTATGAAAAGTATCTGCCATGAAAATTACAAGCCTGAATATTAAGTATCTGCCCCATGAGAAAGATAATATCCATATGAGCTTGTGACCTAAACAGGAGAATGTATTTTACTTTACACTTTGCAAGTTTGAGATTTTTGAAGTTTTCCTAATTACCCCATGGCTATTTTAAATCAATTTTTATTTTAATTTTCAAATCCTTTAATCAAGTTATTTAAATAATTTAATTACATTGTCAAATATTTAGGAAATTAGTATTTTTATTCTCAATTATGTGACCATACATATGCATGGAAAAGAGAAAGGGGCAAGAAGAACATAAAGAGCTTTGTGTAGTTATTTACCAACCATCATCCATTATCCTTGTGATCATGTGACCACTGGTCATAGATGCAACAGGTACCTATGGTGAAGCTAAATTTAATTCTGTTCTTCATTTTACTTTAAAAGCCTAATCTTCAATCTCTCCAACCCTTAGTTCTTTCTCCAGTGATCACCTTGCACTGTCCATATTCTCCTTCTTCCAATTCAACCATTTGATGAATCAATTAAATTCTACACTACCTTCTGCACTTGAAGCCTTTGCCCCCTTAGCCAAAGGCCAATCATACCTTTCCAAATGCTAACCTTGAATTATTCCCACCATCTGCTACCTTCATTTTTATTCATGAACTGCTGAATGGAACCAGAAAAAAATCATGAAAATGTACTGACTGGATTATCTACAAATTTATCTTGTATAATCTCAGCTGGGCCCTCACAGCAGCAAGGCAATCTTTTTACACCTCACTAATCAATTTGTTCTCCCCTTCACCACAGCAGCTATGAGGACTCCCATGACTTTTCTTCCCCTACTCTTTCAGCTGAGGATCTCACCTCATACTTTCCTTAAAAAAAAAGTTAACCCAGTATTTCCTAAGCCTAAACTCATAATATATTAGAGGAATAATCCTTAATTTAATAATACTTCAGAAAACTGAAAACTAATTTAGCAGAAAATAGGTTTAGAGCAACATTTTCTACAATATATCACAATATGTTCTAAATGAATACATTGCACAAATATGAAAAGTCATATCATAAAAATAAATGAGTGGATTAAAGAGGCAAAATTCTTAAACAAGAAAAGGTGTATTAATAAAATATAAAATAATTTGATTACTTAAAGTGAATATGATCTTGCTTTAGCCAAAACTGATGTAGCTAGAAGAATTAGGCAGGAGGAAAACTTCACACCAAATATCTGATAAAGTTTTATGTCATAAACTTATAAAAAGTGGATACAAAAATATGAAACAAAGAGCCACTTTTCAATAGATATTAGGTCAAAAATATAGGTTTTAAATAAAAAATGCAGACTATCAAAAACTATATAAAATATTCCAAGTCACTAATAATAAGAGAAATGCAAATTAAAACAATTCTGGGTTTCTTTTCACATGTTTCAAGTTACCAAAGATGATAAAAAGACAAGAATAATCCATATAAAAAGGATTGTGAGAAGACAGGCCCACTGATACACTATTGGCAAACTTGTGAATTGGCCAAAACATTCTGGAAAACAATTTGTAATTATGTGAGAAAGATGTTTTATCTGGTGATCCCACTCCTTTACCTATGCCCCAATAATATCAAAGGCAGAAATAAAGGTCCCAAATATATCTAAAAATTAATAAAATTGTTTCCTCCTATTATGACAAGAATAATATACCTTTAATAAAGAAAAACATCGTATCTCCTTGCCAGTTTCCTTTTGCCTCAAGGTAAATTCACCAATTCCACCTAATAAACACTGATACCTTTTACTTCTTAGAAAGACTTTACTTTCTGTAATCCATCTATAGTGACCCGAGGAAGTCTCAGTGGTATGTAGAAAAAGTAAATATTTATGTAAGGAAAGAAAGATGTTAAGAAGGAACTTTACTAAAAAGTTGTTTTTTTTTTTTAATAAGGTGGTGATACTATACAAATGCCACTTAGTTCCAAATGTTTTGTCAGGAATAAGCTCTTCTCTCAGTTATAATGTACTAGTCTTGTTGTTGTTGTTGTTTTTTTAAGGCAATTGGGGTTAAGTGACTTGCACAGGGTCACACAGCTAGTAAGTGTCAAGTGTTTGGTCTGAGGCCAGATTTGAACTCAGGTCCTCCTGACTTCAGGGCTGGTGCTCTATCCACTGTGCCACCTAGATGCCCCTCAATGGAGCACTTTTAAAGGAGAGAAGGAGATTCTCAATTATTCAGCTAATTCATTTTAAAACAATAGAGGCCTCATAGCAAGGTAGATAGAGAACTAGGAATAGGGTCAGAGAGATCTTTGTCTAAACCCTGCCTCAACTGCTTAGGACCTATATGATTCTGGTCAAGTCAGGTTACCTCTCTTTGCTTGTTTCTCTATCTGTAAATGAGGGGATTAGACTTCTTGGACTTGAAGGTCCCTTTCTGCTCTAAATATATTATCCTAATAATTTAACCTCAATTACCTACTTCAAGCAAAAGTGTTTCAGGACCCTGAATTACCCAGATAACTGCTTCAAATTCCACTTCTACTTTATTTGTTTAGGAATAGCCAGAGTGCATTCGATCAGAAACCTGTGAGTACCCATGGGAGTATCAAGTAGTTAAATCAACATGTTGGTTAAGAGGCTATCACTGAGAATCACTATTAAAGAGGTTATATTCATCTTTCTAAGTGGCCTTTTGGACTTTTTGTTCCCTTATTCATAGACAGAATAAACTATTAAAGACAGGGTCATTATAAATCAGGAGGAAAAATGATAAATACATGGTATTAACTCAAGAGTTTGACTTGTTTGGCATAAGAAAGTCAATCCTTGGCAAAAACCAGGGCTAATAATAGAATTTTCTTTTTTATTATTTATTTTTTATTTTTTTAATAGAAGTTTCCATATTCCAAGTTGGATAACCTTTATTTTAAAACATGTGGCTTCTGTGCAGAGTTGTTTTTTTGGGGGGGGGGCTCATTCGCAAGTTTCTTGCAGGATCATAGAACACCACCACTGAAATGTGCCTTAGAGATTATCTAGTCCAATTTCTTCACTTTGCTGATGAAAAAAAAAACAAACTGAGGGTCAAAGAAGTGAAATGACTCACCCCAAATCACATAGCAAGCTAGCGGAAGAGTAAAGCTACCGTAAGTTAGACTCCCACCTTATCATGTCATATCTTAGAAACATCTTATTGCAGCATCAGTCACCTAACATTGATGGGTTTTCTTCAATGATGTGCCAGTAAAAATTTAACAATCACTCTCAGGGTAGGGGGAGGAGGAAAACACATGACACAAAAGTTTAATCTGCATTATTAATATTTTCTTCATAACTTTCTTAAGTCTAAAAACATTAACCAAAAATAATCAATTAAGCCCTGGTTTATAGCATTTGCCAATTCCTAAGGTATAAATCCTCAAACTGAAAATGAAACAATCAGCTCTCTCAAACCACTGTGAGCTGACTGCAGTATACCCCTGGTTGTCTCCAGCAGGAGCCCTAATGTTCCCAAGCCCCATATCCACTTAGATCATAGCTATCTATGGGCAACTATCATGGGAAGCTCTTGCTTATAAAATTTCAGTTACCAGCTGAAGATAAATGAATCAATTCTTTATTTCCAAGATTGATCTTGGTACTTGGCCAATTCCTAAAAATAATCTTATCCAAAACTGAGCCAATGATCATACCCATTAAATCCTCACATGCATGTGTCAATAGTAGTAGCTATCTCCTATATATTCAGATTTGTTGTGTGGGAATTGGAAGAAGGGTGAAGTGGTCTTTTTGAGTGAGAGTTTTCATAAAACTTGCATTCCTGATTTCTTAAATTGTACTGATAAAATTGTGGAATTAAATATGCCCTAATAAAATTCCCTAATTTTGCATATAAGGAAGCAGTCCCAGAGATATTATGACTTGCCCAAGTACTAGCTAACTAGTCACAGAACAGGCACTAGAATCCAAGTTCTTTGGCTCCTAATCAAATACTTTCCCCTATATTCTAAATTGCATAAAATGCACTTAACACTCCAAGTTACGGTCAAAATAACTGTAATTTCCTTTGATGATATGGAAAATACTTTCAGGATCATGATTTTGACCATCACTTTTAGGCAGTACTATAGTTAGAGAAAGGTATTGAAAATGAACTGACTTTAATCCTATGACTTATTTTGAAAGTCTCTTTTTGAATGGATTCCAGATATGAGATTAATGACCTGGAATCTATTCCTTAATTTCTTTTGTTCTTTAAAAACAATTGGACAAGTGACTGTTCATACACTTTATTTTTTAATTTTCTTTTTTTATGAACTTAGCAAACATCAGTAAAAATGAATATATATATATATAAATTACTTGAAACTGTAATTTCTTTTATACATTAGATATTATTATATTATTAAATATATTAAATATTAGATGTTAGCAACAAAACTGCCCTATTTGTTTCTGTCCTGAATTTCCTTCTGCTCCCTTTTGCGCATATTTTGAAATTTTTCATTGGTACTCCTTTCTTTTCTCCTTTTCTTTTTTGTATCATTATCACTACCTGTCAATGTGATCCCAACCCAAAAAAAACAAACATGCCCCTTTGTAATAAATAAGTATAATTAAATAAAGCAAGTAAATGCACTGACAATCTCTGAAAGTCTAGGTCTCTTTCTTTAGTGTTAATCCTTTCTTCCAAAAGCCAGGAAACATTATTCATGTTAAGTCTTCTGAAAAATGTTAGCCATTCTGAAGTCATGACTGGTTATTGACTAGATCAAAATTCTTAAATCTTTCAATGTTATTTTCAGTATTTTAAAATATTATAGTTCTCTTGTTTCTGTTCACTTCACTTTACATTAGTTCATGAAGATCTGACAAATATTTCCATGGTTCTCAGCATGTGTTCATTTTTCATAAAAGAAAAGTATAGAGAAAATAATTCTAATTATTTGAATTTTCTTATCATTTGTATTCCAAAGAAATGAGAATATACAGTATCTCTACTTGTTCTTTATTGGATTTCTCTTTGAGACAGCAAGATTTTCAAGGGCAATTACCATATCTACTGTTCCCTTTGTAATTGTCCTACAGAATGATATAATGGGCACTGGGAAAGTGTTATATACTGACTGACAACATAGGTTTGCCAGTGTTTTAAAGTTCTATAATCATAGAATTTTAAGCTAGAAGGGATGTTAGAAATTGGTTATCCCAAACTCCACATTATACAAATAGAGAACACAAGACTCTGGAAAGGTAAAAAGAATGAAATGAAACCATTTGACAGTGTGTCTCAGACTAGAATACATTATTCTTGACACCATAGAACAGCGACCTTTATACCCTCTTACCTTTTTATATGACATGATTTCAAATCCATTCACCCTCCAGATCACTTTTCTCTGGATACTCACCATTTTATCAAAGTCTCCTCTAAAATTCAGAATCCATAACACAGTACTCAGAGGATGATCTGAATCAGGTAGGATGCCATTTCTTTAATTCTTGACACTATGGTTCTACTTAAAAAGCTTAAAATTACATTAGCTCTTGTGGCTATCATGGTATATCACTAATCCATGTTGGGCTTGTGGTCCCCAAAACCCACCTGGCTTTTCTAATTGCACAACTCTTTAGATACATCACCACTATTTTTCCCTCTGGTAACAAAAGGTGAACCAATATTAATACACACTAAAGCCAATTTCTTAATTTCTTTTCTTGTGCCTCAATTCTCCTCCCTTCTGCTTCCACCAGGATTTTGCTCCAACTGATATCTCTTTCGTGAATCTTGTCTCTGACCATAAGGTTTGTTTTGTATCCTCCTATCTGACAATAAAAATTGCTCTGGTTTCCCTATTTTAAAAAAAAGGAAGGAGGGAAGGAAGGAGGGAAGGAAGGAAGGAAGGAAGGAAGGAAGGAAGGAAGGAAGGAAGGA
>NW_020953946.1:592942-656228 GCF_900497805.2 Vombatus ursinus | reverse complement strand
GAAGGAAGGAAGGAAGGAAGGAAGGAAGGAAGGAAGGAAGGAAGGAAAAATGAGGAAGGGAGGAAGGGGAAAAGAAAAACCCTCCTTTTCTTCTTTCTACTCCATTTAGCTACCGTTACCTTTCTTTCTCTTGTCCTTTATTGCTAAACTTTTTGGAAATATTCTCTATACCTGATGCCTTTACTTCCTTATTATCCATTTTCTCAAAGCCACCCGCCCTTAATTACACCTTTTTCTCCACCACTCTACAGAAACTACTCTATAGTCTAAGGGCACCAAAACTACTGAATCACCAAGTTCAATGACCTCTTTGTACAGTCTTCCTTTTTTTTAACTTCTCTGCATCTTTTGACATCATTGGTGGTCCCTTCCTCCTGGATACTCCTTCATCTTTCAACTTCAAACATACCACACACTTCAAAGACACATACACTGATTTTTCTACCATTTTAGCAGTTTCTCCTCCACCTTCATCAAAGGCTCCTCTCTCTTCATGTAGTTGTTTCCCAAGTATAGTAGGAGTCTGATTGGGCTCCCAGAGATACTGTAGCTGTTAAGGCCATGGCTCACTCTTCTTTATTTATATTTATGTATATATGTATATTATGTATATACTTATATGTATGTATATTTAGTCTCACTTCATGCTTTTCAAGCTTGGAGGTTTGATTTGTTTAAAAAAAAAGATTGGCCTTGGGAAGGAGAAGGTGATCCAAATTGTTTTCCTAAGCTCTAAATACTTGAAGAATGTTTCCTTCAGTTCCTGTTCACGAAATGCAAATTGACATTTTTATCCTTTTTATTCTTATGAGTTTTTAAATTTCAATTATTAAAATAGTTTACATTGGATTTTATGATTCAGAAACATCTATTTCACATTAACCAACAAAATATAAACCTTGAACTTCCTGGAATGCCAAATGTAATCACTGGTCCTCTTTTCTCTCTGCACCCTCTTCCTTGGCAATCTCATTCATTACCATAGCTTAAACTTCCATTTATATACTGGTGGTTCCCAAATCTTTCCTTAATGCAAATCTCTCTTCTGAGATCCAGATTTTCATCTCTATTTGCCTACAGTATTTCTACACCTTGACATCCTACTACAACTCAAATTGAACCCAATGCCCAAAACCAAGTTAAACCCTAAACTTGCTTCATTTATGACTTCACCATTGAGGTTCATGGCACCATTATTGATCCTTTCTCCTGTGTTTGAAACTTTCACACCATTTTTTCCTTTCCTTTCCATCACCTCTCAGAATCAGTCAGTTATCAGCCCTCAGCAGTATTTCTGTGCCCTCTGCCCAACCTGTCCCTCACAGAAGACTTCACTATTACCTACAAAAGCTACTAACATGTTTCCAATGGTGGTCACCCTCATTTATACTACCTAAGTTCAAATTCAACCTCAGACATTTACTAGCTTTATGACCCTGGATGATTTGCCTAACCTCTGTCAGTCTCAGTTTTTTCATCTGTAAAATAAAGATGATAATTGCACCTATCTTCCAATGGGAAATGAAACAGTATTTATAAAGCATTTGGCAAAATTTAAGTGCTATATAAATACTACCTATTATTACTACCAGGATAATTGTACTTGTCAGTAGATCTGATCATGTCACTTCTTTACTCAAAAGAAATAAATGGGGGCAGGGCCAAGATGGCAAATTAGAAGCAGCACTCAGCTGCACCTTCTCAACATTCCCTTGCAAACTACTTTAAAAATAATACCTCAAATCAAATTTTGGTGTAAGAGAGCCAACAAATGGCAAGATTTTTCTAGCCTAAAAATATTTAGGAGGTCAGCAAGAAACAACTTTGGCGCTAGAGTAGGCACTGTCTGGGGCACACACTGGGGAAGCAACTTTGTGAGCTCTCAGCCCAGAGATTATAAAGGAATCTGAAAAGATAACTAGTCAGGGTCTGGAGGGCATGGAGTATAATATTCTGGAGGGCAAAAGAGATAGGACTACAACCAAGAATCACCTACCCAGCAAAACCGAGTATAATCCTTCAGAGTAAAAAATGGTCATTCAATGAAATAGGGGACTTTCAAGCATTCCTGAGGAAAAGACCAGAGCTGAATATAAAATTTGACTTCCCAATACAAGACTCAGGTGAAACATGGAAGAAGTAAACAGGAAAGAGAAATCATAAGAGACTTAATAAGATTGAACTGTTTACATTCCTGCAGGGAAAGATGATATTTGTAACTCATGAGTCCTTTGTCAGTAGTAGGGTAGTGGGAGGGAAAAAATTATGTGTATGTATAGATAGAGGGCACAGGGTGAGTTGAAGATGAAGGAGTGATATCTGGAAAATAAAATGAAGGGGTGAGAGAGGATTATACTGGGAGAAGGAGAAAGGGAGAAGTGGAATGGGGTAAACTATCTCACATGAAACAGACAAGAAAAGGCTTTTACAGTGGAGAGGAAATGGGGGAAAGTGGGAGGAAACGAGTGAATCTTATTCTCATAGGATTTGGCTAAGGGAGGGAATATCATACACAATGGGGTATGGAAATCTATCTTACCCTACAGGAAAATAAGAGGGAAAGGGGACAAGAGAGCAGGGGGTTGATACAGGGGAGGGCAGATTGGGGGAGGGGATAACCAAAAGCAAGCACTTTTGAGGAGGGACAGGGTCAAAAGAGAGAATAGAATAGAGAATAGAGAGAGAAATAGAATAGAAAGAGAGAATAGAATGGAATAGAAAGAATAGAAAGAGAGAATAGAATAAATGGGATAGGATGAAGGGAAATATACTTAGTTTTTCACAGCAGGACTACTGTGGAAGTGTTTTGCATGACTAAACATCTATAACCTGTATGGAGATGCTTGCCTTTTCAATGAGGGTGGGTGGGGAGGGAGGAAGGGAGAAAATTTGTAACCCAAAGTTTTAAAAACACATGTTAAAAATTAAAAAAAATTTAAAAAGATAACTGGTCAGAAAGAGATTGCAGGTGATCTTTTTACTGGCACTGGGTACAACTAAAACTGGTTGGCAACTCTATTGCCTGTAAACAGCTCTGGGTCATAGTTTTAGGGCAGAGAGGAGCACTAGCAGGCCAGAACAGAGGACCAAGAACCCTACTTGATTAAAGACCAGGCCACAGACCAGGGGAGCAATGGCCATACTTTTCCCAGCATCACAACATGTTGGAAGCACCAAATGCTTGCAGACCCTCAGAACTAACCCTAAAAACAGCAGCAAAAAAAAAAAGCCTAAAGCTTGGCACAGTGCTTCCCCACACCTAAGTAAGTAGAGCCCAATTTTAACATAAAGTTCAAAATCAGGAAATAGGTTGAAAAAAGAGCAAACAACGAAAAAGAACTTGACCATAAAAAGTTAGTAGGGTGGCAGGAAAGACTAAGACAAACTCAAAAGAAGACAACAATGTGAAAATACACACACACACACAGACACACACACACAGACACACACACACAAACACACAGAAAGCATCAAAGAAAAATGTTAATTAGATCCAAGCCCAACAAGAATTTCTGGAAGAGTTAAAGAAAGAGATAAGAGTAGTAGAAGAAAAACTGTGAGAAATAAATGAGAGTGATATAAGAAAATTACAAAAAGAGAATTAAAAGTTTGGTAAAAGAGGAACACAAAAAAAATACTGAAGAAAATAACACTTTAAAAAACAAAATGGGAACCAAGATAGTGGAGTAAGAAGTAAGTCACTCTCACCCTCCCTTATTGACCTCTGAAAGCCCAGAAAATATCACCCAAGGAAAAACCCTGGAACAGCTGAGTCAGCATAAAGATGGGTTGCAGCAGTCTTGTAGCCCAGGAAGCTTGAGGGATTAACAGGAAAGGCCCCTGTCACTCAGGGGGAAAGAGAGCAGTACAGGATGGGAAGTGTACCAGCAAGCCAGTGGCAGGCCCCACCTCAACAAATCAGGGGGAGATCCTGAGACCCAGGGTAGTGGAGCAGGCCAATGCCAAGACCCCCCAAGTGCCTCAGCACAGGCAGGGGAACCAGCAAACAGCAAGTTGGAAAATGTACATGTGTTTTGGCATTCTCCGGCAGCCGAATCTCCCAGTGCTTCAGCACAACTCCAGACTGGCAGACATCCTCCAGCAGCCAAACATTCAAGTGCTTTAAAGAAGCCCAGGTGAGCAGGCATCCTCCAGGAGCCATACTCCCCACCCCCACCCTGACAGCTCCAGTGCTGCTGACCCCAGGTAAGCTGCAAGACCCCTACAACCTCCAGCTGCCAGCACTTAAGGCCCCAGCACACAAAGCCAGTGACCAGGTCCTGGGATCCCAGAACAAAAAGGTTGGGTCAGCGCACTTTGTGCTCCTGCAGGCATGCTCAACTTTAAAAGCCAGGAAATAGGCAAACACCATGAGCAGAAAGCAGAAATGGACAATGATCATAGATTCTTATTATGGGAACAGGGAAAATCAAGGCACAAATTCAGAAGAGGACAACATTATCAACACACCCACATCTAAAACCTCAAAGGGGAATATAAACTGGTCTCCAGACCAAAAGCCTTCTTGGAAGAGCTCAAGAAGGATTTTAAAAGTCAAATAAAAGAGGTAGAAGAAAAATTGAGAAAGGAAAGGAGAGGTATGCAAGAGAGAGTCAATAAGACAAAAGGACAAAAATTGACTGCTGAAAACAAGTCTTTAAAAAATACAATTGGCCAAATGGAAAAAAGTACACTGAAGAAGTCAACTCCTTAAAAAGTAGAATTGGCCAAATGGAAAAGGAGGCACAAAAACTCACCGAAGAGAAGAACTCCTTAAAAAGTAAAATAAGTCAAATGGAAAAGGAGTTACAAAATCTAATAGAAGGAAACAATTTGTTAAAAATTCGAATTGGTCAAGTTGAAGCTAATGACTCCATGAGAGAGCAAGAATCAAACAGAAACAAAAGGATGAAAAAATAGATGAAAGTGTAAAATACCTCATTGGTAAAAAAAAAAAAAAAAAAAACTGACCTGGAAAATAGCTCCAGGAGAGACAATTTAAAAATTATTGATCTACTTGAGGATCACAATGAAAAAAGGAGCCTGAACAGCATCTTTCAAAAAATCATGAAGGAAAACTGCCCTGAGTTCCTAGAATCAAAAGGTAAAATAGTCATTGAAAGATTCTACCAATCACCTCCTAAAAGAGATCCCAAATTGAAAATGCCAAGGAATATAGTAGCCAAATTCCAAAATTACCAGGTCAAAGAGAAAATACTGTAAGCTTCCATAAAGAAACAACTTAAATATCATGGAACCATAGTCAGGATCATGCAGGACCTTGCAGCTTCTACATTAAAACATCAGAGGGCATGGAGTACAATATTCCATAAGACAAATGAGCTTGCATTACAGCCAAGAATCAACTTCCCAGTGAAATTGAGTATGATCTTTCAGGGGAAGAGATGGACATTCAATGAAATAGGGGACTTCCAAACCTTCTTGATGAAAAGACCAGAGCTCAACAGAAAATTTTATCTTCAAATACAGGACTCAAGAGAGGCATAAAAAGGTAAACAGGAAAGAAAAAAAAAACATGTTATTAATAAGGACAAACTGTTTACATCTCTACAAGGGTAGATGATACGTGTAACTCTTGAGAACTGTGTCATTATTATGACATTTAAAAGGGGTATACATAGACAGAGAGCGTGGAGTATAAGTTGACTTTGATGTGATGATAAAAAATCTAATTAAGTGGTGAAAGGGATTATTTTGGGAGAAGAGAAAAGGAGGAGGCAGACAAGAGTAAATTATATCACATGAAAAAGCACAAAAACCTATTACAGTAAAGGTAAAGAAGGGAAGGGGATAAGCATTGTTTGAACCTTACTCTCATCAGATTTGACTCAAAGAGGGAATAACAAAATCAATTAGGTATTGAACTCTAACTTGCTCTATAGGCAGTAGGAGGAAAAAGAGGAAAGAAAAAGAAGAGGGTGCATAGAAGGGAAGAAAGAAGTAGTAAGGGTAAAAGGGAAGAAAAGGGAGTGAGCTGATCGAAGGGAGGGCAGACTGAGGGAGGTGGTGGTCAAAAGCAAAACTCTAGTGAGGAGGGAAAGGGAGAAAGGAGAGAGAAAGGCATAAATGGAGGGAAATAAGATACAGAGAAAGACACAGATAGTAATCATAACTGTGACTGTGAATGGGATGAACTCTCCCATAAAACAGTAGTGGATAGCAGAGTGGATTAAGAATCATAATCCTACAATATGTTATTTAAAAACCTGGAAAGACTTTAAAAAACTGATGCTGAGTGAAATGAGCAGAACCAGGAGAACATTGTACATAGTAACAGCCACATTGTACAATGACTGATTTTGATAGATTTAGCTCTTAGAAATGTAAGGAACTTGGACAACTCCAAAGTACTCACAATGGAAAATGCTATCCACATCCACAGAAAGAACTTTGGAGTCCAAATGCAGATGGAAGCATACTGTTTGCTCTCCTTTTCTTTTGTTGTTTTGTTTTGTTTTGCTTTTCTTGTGGTTCCTTACATTAGTTCTAATTCTTCTTTACACCATAAGTGATGTGAAAATGTTTAATATGAATATGTAAGTAGAGCCTATACCAGATTGCATGTTCTCTTGGGGGTGGAGGAAGAGAAGGAGGATGAGAAAATTTAAAACTCAAAATCTTATGGAAATGAATGTTGAAAACTAAAAATAAGTTAATTTAAAAAAAACATTAAAAATATTTAAAAGAGAAAAAATATGAAATGATCCTCAGTTCCATAGGACCTTCTTTTGTTTTTACAATGAATATATTCCTTTAAAATTGCATGTTAAGTGCAACTTTATAATGCAAATTATAATTTAAATGCCTTAAAATAATAAACTTTTAAGGAAACAGTGAAAAAAATTGGTCTAATGGTAAAAGAGGCACAAAAATTCACTGAAGAAAATAATTCTTTAAAAAGGATAATAGGTCAAATAGAAAAAGAGGTACAAAAGCTGACTAAAGAAAATAATTTCTTAAATATCAGAATTGGGTAAGTGGCAGCTAATAACTCTATGAGACACCAAGAAACAATAAAACAAAGTCAAAAGAATAAAAAAATAGAAAAAATGTGAAATATCTCATTAGAATAAAACAACTTAACTGGAAAATAGATTGAGAAGAGATAATTTAAGAATGATGTGGATTATCTGAAAGCCATCATCAAAAAACAATCTATATATCATATTTCAATAAATTATCAAGGCAAACTTCCCCTACATCTTAGATCCAGAGAGCAAAATGGAAATCAAAAGGATACACTGATCACCTCCTGAAAGAGATCTCAAAATGAAGACTCTAAGGAATATTACAGCCAAACTCCAGAGCTCCCAGGTCAAAGAGAAAATACCTCAAAAAGGCATAAAGAAACAGTTCAAATATTGTGTCACCACAGCCAGGATCACACAAGACTTAGCAGCTTCCATGTAAAAGGAGTGGAGGGCTTGGAATGTGATATTCTGAAAGGCAAAGGAGCTAAGATTATAACCAACAATAACCTACCCAGAAAAACTGAATGTAATCCTTTGGGGTAAGGGGGAATGAACATTTAATGTAACAGAAGATAATTAAGCATTCCTGATGAAAAGACCAGAGCTGAATAGCAAATCTGACACAAACTCAAGAGAAGCATAAAAAGGTAAACATGAAAGAGTAAGCATAAGGGACTCAATAAAGTTAAACCATTTACATTCCTCTATAAGAAGAATATATGTTTAACTCCTAAGAACTTTATCATTATTAGGGCACTTCAAAGAAGTTTACATAGACAGAAGGCATGGCTTTGAGTTGATCATGTTGGAATGATCTGCAAAAAATAATGAAGAGGTGAGAAAGAAGAATGCCCTGGGAAAAGGAGGAAGGGAAAGGGAGAAGGGGGAAATTTTTCTAACACAAAACAGGCATGCAAGGAAGAGCTTTTTCAATGAAGTGGAAAAGGGAGGGGCAGGATGGTGGGCACTGCTCCAATGTCAATCTCTTCAGAATTGATTCAAAAAGGAAAGAATATGTATACACACTCCATTGTGTACAAAAATCTAACTTAACCAATAGGGAAATAAGAGGATCACAGAAGGGTAGTTGGATTAAGGGAGGAAGTGGTTAGAAGCAAAACAGACTTTTAGGACGGACAGGCAAAAAAGAGAGAGATAAATATAAACAGAAGAAAATGGGATAGAGGGAAATGTACAGTTAGTAATCATAACTGTAAATGTGAATGGAATGAGTTCACTCATAAAACAGAAGTAGATTGCAGAATGTATTAGAAACCAGAATCCAACAATATACTATTTACCAGAGACACAGATGAAACAGAAAGATAAACACAGAATTAAAATAAAGGACTGGAGCAGAATCTAACAATGCTTCCACTGGACTAAAAAAAAAAAAAGAAAGAAAGAAAAAAAAAGAAAAAGTCAGGAGTAGCAATGATGATCTCAGACCAAACAAAAACAGAAACAGACCTAATTAAATGAGACATCCAGGAAACTACATTATGCTAAAAGTTACCTTGGACAATGAGGTCTATTACTGTCCACTGTCATTATCCCAAGTCTATCACTTCCTTCTTAGTTTCTTGGCCAGATATGCTTTGGCTCCATATACAAGTTCCAGAAATTGAATTAATGAGACAAAAAATTAACCAAATACAATCATTATTGAAAGACATGTTAACAAATATATAACAAAGAACAAAAAACATTGTTCTGCAACAAGGATATAGAGATACAGCTCCCTAGATCCCTGACACTTTCAGGTAAATAACGACCATTGGCTAAGTGTTACAACTTTTAAAAATATTGATTCTTGATATAAGTTTACATAAAATTTATGCAAAAGCAAGTATTAATGCATTTAGCCTATCCCTGTTCAGGGTCTCCATGATTCAGGAGTGCCTATGCACTTTAAATCATTAATGACATGTAGCCTAATCAGTTCCTTAGGGTCTACAGCCTGGGCAGAATAAATGATGGCTATGAAGCTTATCTTATAGTAGGCATATCTTTCCCAATAGTGTTCTATTAGGACCTCTTCTATATAGGTAGTCCTGGTTTCATATATGTATGTATGTATATATGTATGTATGTATGTATGTGGGTGGGTGGGTGTGTCATATATGTGTGGGGGGGGTGGGTGTATGTGCATGTATATATCCTTAATTATCTGCTCTCACTTCCATCTCTCACATGTGTTTTTTAAATTATGATTGTATCAACCCAGCAATACCACTTCTAGGTCTGCATCCCAAAGAGATCATACAAATGGGAAAAGGATCCACACATACAAAAATATTTATAGCAACTTTTTTCATGGTGGCAAAGAATTGGACACTGAGAGGATGCCCATCAGTTAGGGAATGGCTGACAAGTTGTGGTATATGAATGTAACAGAATATTATTGTGCTATAAGAAATGATGAGCAGGCAGATATCAGAAAAACCTGGAAAGACTTATATGAACTGATGCTGAATGAAATGAGCAGAACCAGGAGAACATTGTACATAGTAACATTCGCATTATGCGATGACTAACTTTGATAGACTCATCTCTTCTTAGCAATACAAGGATCTAAGACAATCCCAAAAGACTCATGATGGAAAATGCTGTCCACATCCAGAAAAAGAACTATGGAGTCTGAATTCAGATTGAAGCATATTGTTTTCTCTCTTTCTTTTTTTGTTTGTTTGTTTTTTTCTTTCTCACGGTTTCTCCCATTGGTTCCAATTCCTTTTTACAGCATGATTAATATGAAAATAGGTTTAATATGAATGTATATGTAGAACCTATATCAGATTGCATGCCATCTGGAGAAGGGAGGGGGAGAGAGATAAGGAGAAAATTTGGAACTCAAAATCTTATGGAAGTGAATGTTGAAAGCTAAAAATAAATAAATAAATAAATAGATAAGTTTATTAAAAATAAAACAAATAAATAAATAATTGTTGTATTAGCAAGCTCCTATATGAATTTCTTTAGTTACCTTTACCCTCTCTACCTTATAATAAATTGTGCCTAGAATTCTTGAAGGCTTCCCATTCTCTTGAACTAACTTCATTTTGGAATCTTAGGCCAAAGTTTCCAAAGCTGTTGGGTACACACCCTGGAGGTGTATAAGATCCTACAGATGGGATAATGTTGAAATGCATAAGACTTTTTTGTAGAACAATTTTTTCAAAAATTTATCCCATTTTTTCCAATGAGAAAAAAATTCAAATCAAAGTTAACAAAACCCACACTAGAAAAAACATTCATTCCAATTGATGGTGAGTATAATCTTACTGTTATTGAATAAAGTATATAGAAATGAGGTTAAAGTTGAGTCAGCACATATTGAGTCTTGACCCAGCTGTAATCTCCCACCATCACTGATCATGATATAGATGAGTTTTGTCTCTTTGAGGTTTACAGCATTTGAATGTGATGTGTGCAAATTTAAAGTTAAACAACCATTATGTGAAAGTTAAAAGTATTATAGTATCTATTATACTTCTCAAATTTATTCATTTTGGAAAGTACATTATAATAAACTGGTTTACAAAAAATTGCAACTTCTTTAAAAAAAGAATGAAATAGCTCAAGTATTGTTACAAGTCTTCATTTGGGATTTTGAATAATTAAGTTAAAATGTAATTTTATATATTTTCTTTCTAATTTTTAGAAAGTGAAATTGAATTTATTTGTGACAGATAAATATGCAAACTATTTGAAAAGAAAATCCATGGAAGGACCTGGAACTTGAACAAAGAACACAGAGATAGTTTAATTTGTGAGAATACAGGGACACAAAGTGAAAAGCCAAATACAGAAAATAAAATCTACCACATTTATCATTGAGATTCACAAAATTTATTATTGATGGACATCAAAAATTATTGAGTTCACTTTGCACAAATTGTTAATTGAAGATAGCAAAAAAAACCTATCCTTATGTATCTTGAACATTACAAGAAGTCAAAATGTTTTAAATTTAAAGATCTTTTAATAATCAAAATAAAACTTTTCAAAAAACTGCATTTGAGATCCCAAAAGAATTGCTTGCAGAAATGCTGTCCTCATTCAATAGAAAATTGATGTTACAGACAGCTATTGATGAGGTCAAAACTGTATTTGGTGTATCATACATGTATCTTACATGAATAGTTCTACTTGCAATTAATGTGGTAGGAAAGAGAATTTCATGTATAAAGTATTTTGTGATCAATTGAGAAATGAAAATAGTTCTTTGGTGCATTCTAAGTGGAGGAAGATGTATTTTAAAATACTCATTCAATTCAAGATGTTGAAAATAATGTTAGAAAAGATGTGTTATTCTACAAATCTCCATGTGACAATATCATATCAAGGGAAATTTTTAAGAAGATTAATGGATTTTTTGATGAAGATAATATAACATATATTGAAGCAAGGATAAAACTCACATACCCAAGGACTAATTTAAAACATGGCCCCTCTAATGACTAAACAAATTGTAATACATGAACATAAAGAAATATTACTAGCAGTAGGAAATGATGTATATGAAAAATACAGAGAAGCATGGAAATGCATATCAAGTGATACAAAGTGAAGTAAGCAGACCCCCAAAAGCAAATAGAAAAAAACACAAACAACTTAGGGCTGACTAATTATAATGACAAAGCTTACCCTCCTCCCTCCCCTAAAAGAAAAAGTGGGAAAATGTACCTCTATCCTTTCATTGGAGAGGTGGGGTACTATTGATATGGAAAAATACATACCAAATAATCGGTTGATATGTTGGTTAGTTTTGTGGAACTGCTTTCCTTTTTTCTCCTTCTTAATCTTTATTGAAAGAGATGACTCTCTGGTTAGGTGTGTATTTGGAAACAAAAGTAATACTATAATGAAAGATATTAATACAATTATTTAAAATATGAACTTTTATTCATTTGAACATGTTTCATGCCTTACAGACAGTCATGTGTTTCAAGACATACAAGCAGGGAGTTTTAGACAATTTTTCAAGTAGTTAAAAAATAATCAAGTTTATTTTTAAAATTCCACTGAAAGAAAGGCTTTTTGTAAAATTTTATGACTGTGGGGAGAGAGAAAAGACATTTCTGTGTTTCTATAAAATATTCTAGCTTTTTCATGACAAAATATTTTGAAGAAAATTCACTTATAACAAAGATTTCCTCCTGAAACTTTCATATTGAGTTAATGTTTCTTTTAAAAATTTTCTAAATAAACCAATAAAAATTTATTAAATGTATACTTGTATATAAAAATGTGATGTCTTGGAATTTTTTTAAGTTAGAGATATGGATAATACTTTTACAATATGATAGATTATCTAATAATAGATAATCTAATTTTTAAAGCCCTACCCTCTAGTGATATTAAAAGAAAATAAAAGCCTATTCATTAATTACTTGATCTAAAGAAGAAATTCTCCTTTTATTTCAAAATCTATTCATTTCTATCCATGTGACTAAATAAGGAACCTATTTAGCATGGAGAAACATTGCATATCTGGTCATAGTCCATCTGAACACTAGTGGAAAGTTGACATATATGGTGATAAGAAATTGAAACAAGAATTTGAACATGAAAAATCTTATTATATTTTGACTGAGATTTAATAAAGGGTTTTCTGGTTTATCAGAAAAAAGTGTCATAAATCTTACTGCTATTCATAACATTTGACTTATGTGAAACAGAGTTTTCTTCTATAACTTATAAAAGCATTAATATCTCTCTTGATTAGTGGATTAAAAAGAATTACAAGTAGCAATATCATCAATTTCACCATGTTTTGGGAAACTGTACTAAAACAAGACCATTTATTATACTATTAATTTTATTCATGTTATTTTTATGGTTTGTGAGTATGAAGATAATTGATTTTATCAATTAATATCTATAGATGTCACATCAAATTATTATGCTTGGTTAATGTTATACATTTTATATACATTCCTTATTTTTAATAAAATATGAGCTAAGAAATTATTTGTGTAATTGTGTATGACTTAAAAAAGTCAGTTGTCATTATGCAAATTTGTAGGAAAAAATGATACTTTTTTCCTACAAAAAAAGGAAACAATTAATCATCAGAAATTTATTAAGTGCTTACTATGTTCTAGGAATTGTGTGAAACACTAGGGATAGAAAGATGGAAGTGAAACAATGCCTGTCCTCAAAGAGTTATATTTTAAGGAGGTACGGTGAGACAATTCTGCATATAAAGATTATAAACAAAATTAATTCAATGTCATTTGGATACAGGGAGCTTTAAAAGGTAGTGGTACCAGGTAAGACTTCATGAAAAAGGGCATAAGATCCTTTCTATCTTATTTCTAAAATCTTTTTTAAAAAGCAATGCTCTTTTAAGTTTACAATATGCATTAGACTATATCAATTTTCTTCTTCTCTCTCTTTTATGAACCTTAAGGTGTTAGGTCTCTTCCTTCCAAGATACCCATCATTTCCACTTTAACAGCCAGTTTTTCATTATTGGATAAAATGAGTTCCAAGATAGTAGTACTCCTTATCACCCCCTTCCAATTCCAAAAATAAATAAATTATCCCCAGCAATTTAAGCAAAAATATCTTGATTTCTCTGTTTTTAGCAAAGAGACATACAGAAGATGTTGATAGTGGAACCTGTCACAAGTGTTTCCTGTGTCCATGTTTGCATATTCAAAAACAAACATTTCATTCAATTTCTTCTAAAGCTGACCTCTGTAACATATTCCAATCACAAATTGTCCATTTCTTTCTTCTTTGATCTTCACTAAAATAGTCTTTATGAAACCTCCTCACCCAGCTTCATAGATCTCCACAGGAGTAAACATCTTCTTGATACTATTCCACCCCCTTTGCTACCAAATCTCTCCTTTAACTTTTACTGATGTATTCTAGTTGTGTTTCACATCTAGATATCATTTACTTATCCACATTTAGATATTGAACTTAATTATTTTATTATGTATACATTAATAAGTAAACATTTGACTCTGTAAGTACGATATCTGTCCCCCTTCCGGGTAATTGCCTGCTTTAGATACCTACCACCTCTATTGCTGACCTATCCTTTGGCAATACTTGCTGCTTTCTGATTTGGTAGCTCTCTCTGAGCACTTTTCTTCTCCTTTCTCCTATTTTTTTGTGTTTAAAACTCATTTTAACTAGATAAGCCAATCTTCGAGCAAATATAATATGATTAGTCTTGATTTTTCTTGGATATGCTTTATTCTTAGCCAAATGCCCATACTTTCTGTGTCCTAGGCCATGGTCCAGAAAATCAAAAGCCATACAAGATATTATTTTCTTTTTTTAAAATTTTAATAATTTATTTGTTTTTAGTTTTCAACATTCACTTCCATAAACTTTTGAGTTTTCAATTTTCTCTCCTCCCCTTCCCCCCAATGGCATTCAATCTGACATAGGCTCTACATATACATTCATATTAAACATTTTCACATTAGTCATGTTGTAAAAGAAGTATTAGAACCAATGGGAGGAACATGAGAAAGAAAAAACAAAATGAAAAAAGAGATCAAATACTATGCTTCAATCTGCATTCAGACTCCATAGTTCTTTTTGTGGATGTGGATAGCATTTTCCATCATGAGTCTTTTGGAGTTGTCTTAAATCCTTGCATTGCTGAGAAGAGCCAAGTCTATGAAAGTTAGTCATTGCACAATGTGGCTGTTACTGTGTGTAATGTTCTTCTGGTTCTGCACATTTCACTCAGCATCAGTTCATATAAATATTTCCAGGTTTTTCCGAAGTCCACCTGCTCATCATTTCTTATAGCACAATAGTATTCCATTACATTCATATGCCACAACTTGTTCAGCCATTCCCCAATTGATGGGCATCCCCTCAATTTCCAATTCTTGGCCACCACAGAAAGAGCTGCTATAAATATTTTTGTACATGTGGGTATGATACTATTTTCTTAGTCAATTTCTCCCTTCACATATCACTTTTTTCTTTTCTACCCTCAATCAGTAGAGTGCCTCTAAGGCCACCTGTACCCTTAAGTTCTTCAGTTTTCAACCAAAATATTCTCCTCAGATTCATTGTATTCTCAATATTATCAATGATCAAATCACTATAAAATTAGATAATATTATCAAATTAGATAATTTTAAGGGCATAATATCTGGCATGGTGTAGGTGCCAAATAAATGCTTATTCCCTCCCTCTATCCTTCCCCCCCCATTAGTTTCATTCCTTCCCATGGGGATCATCAGTAATAAATACATAAATATTTTTGACTCTATGTTTGTAAGTCTTCCAAAGCTCCCTGTTACAAGTTGAAAGCATATGCAATGAAGTGCATTCCCTTTTCACTCATGTTAGGGTATTCCTATCCTGTTGAGAGATTGTCATTAACCCAGTTTTTAATAGATGACCTCTCTTGATGGAATCTGTGCATTCTCTTTACCTCATGGAGCATAAGAAGTGGTTTTTCCTTCAGAAGATCCAAACATATCTGGGAAAAAGCTTCTCTCTCTGTCTCTCTCTATCTCTCTCTGTCTCTAGGTCTCTAGGATCTTACAGCAGGGGTGTTCTGGTAAATGTTTAACAAATGACCCTCAAAACAACATCTTAAGTTTAATCTGCAAGTATTAACAACTTTTCCATCACATTCTTGAGTCTCCAGGGGTCTGTGGCCTCAAGGCCACATGTGACCCTCTAGGTCCTTAAGGGTGGCCTTTGGACTGGTGCCAAATCTGATTTGTTCTGTGAGGTTTAGATTCAGTCAAGGACCACACTTGAGGACCTAGAGGATCACATGTGGCCTCGAGGCCATAGGTTCTCCACCCCTGCTAGAGAATAAAAAATAAATAGATTGATCTCTAATTTGCAGCATTTAATGATTTCCAATAACTCCCACTGAAATGACAACAATCAGTTCTCTAGAGCCAGTTTGAGATGGCGCCAGCACACATCTGTCTTATGGTCTTTATTTTTTGCCATCTTCTTGGAGCTTTCCTTCCATCTTGCTGGAGGAAACTTACTATTTCCTAATAGAGTGGGGAGTAGTTTTTTTTTTAACCTGTAGTAGGTGTCTTGTTCACCAGTACACATGGCTCTAGAGTCACTCTTATCGTGGACCTATTTTCAGCAGACTACTAAGGTCCTCTTTTACATATTCCTTGCTTAATCTCCCAAGTTCCCAAGTCTGAACAATGACAATCAGCTGAGCAATGTCAAGAAATAATGCAGTAGAAAAAGTGCTAACTCAAGTTAAAGGACCTAGGTTCAAATAATTCCTATGATCTTTTTTAATTGTGAGACCTTGGACAAGTCATTTAAATTTCTAGGTTTCCATTTCTTCCACTATGAAACAAGGACTAAATAGATTCAGAGGTCCCTTCCAGATCTAGTTCTATGATCCTTCATTGTACCCAGTGCTATTAGTAGTATTAAGAGTGTGCTGGAGGGACAGCTAGGTGGCACAGTGGATAGAGCACCAGCCCTGAAGTCAGGAGGAGCTGAGTTCAAGTATGGCCTCAGACCAAAACACTTGACACTTACTAGCTGTGTAACCCTGGGCAAGTCACTTAACCCCAATTACCTTTAAAAAAAAAAAAAGGAGTGTGCTGGAGTTCTTGGCTCCTGAGTACTGGATGTTAAATTTCCAGTTTGAGTATTTGTACCTCTGAAATCAACAAATGCTACAAACCAGGCTTCATTTATTGTTTTGTTTATTGTTTAGAATAGGGGTGGGGAACCTGTGGCCTCGAGGCCACATGTGACCTTCTAGATCCTTAAGTGTGGCCCTTCAAATGAATCCAAACTTCAGAGAACAAATCCCCTTAATAAAAGTATTTGTTCTATAAAACTTGGATTCAGTCAAAGGGCTGCAACAGAACACCTAAAAGGCCCACCCCTGTTCTAGACGTAAGAAAGTAATGGAGAAAATCTTAATAATGTAGATTAAGCTTAAATGTGTGCAGTGAGTTCATCCTTTTTTAAAATTTTTGTTTTTCTGGAGAGCAGCTTATTTAAGATTTATCAGTGCACCACCCAGTAGTCCCTAACAAGAACCTTCTGAAAGGTTTGCAAGAAAACTTTTAACCACACACTCACTTTTTCCAGTAGCCTTATATGCCAACCCCAAGACAGTCTTTAAAATACTCCTTCCACATATAATGCTTTACTCTTCTACATGCCAATCATGTCAGTCCATGGACCTCAAAATTAAAATATCTGGTATCTTCAAAAAAGCTACCCAGTCAGGGGTTTTTATGCAATTGAAGTCCCAGATGTCATTTACTGATACCTTATTGGGATTGAAGTGGAGAAGACATTGTTAGTGAAGTGGCCATGGGGTGCCTGGGACTTGAGGTCTCCCTTACTATATAAGACTTCCTGGGCAACCATTACTCTTGATTGTCTTGACCCCAGCAGCAGTCCTTCTCAAAGATAATGGGGACAGAGAATGAAGTGGCTTCCCCAGCTGCAAACTGCAAGGTTAAGTGATTTCTTTCCTTGTATCACCTTTCTAAGTTCCAACAACCAACCAATAAAAACAAATACTCACTGATTATCTACTATAGGCCAGGGCAGGCCCTAGGGATAAAAAACCCACCACCTACCCCCCAAAAAACAAGTCTTACTTCCATAGAGCTTATATTCTGTTCATGTAAACATATGTATGTATATGGAACCATAGGCTCTGGCTTAGAGTATTAGTAAAAGACTCTCTTCATTGGTTGAGAGAATAATGAACTTGATAGTGTGTGATAGGTGGTGATAGGCAGAGTTGGCCTAAGAACTTGGGAGAGAGAGGAGATATTTTTGTTCCTTCATGCTTCAAGAGAGAACACACATGGTTCCAGACTCTGGGGGGAAAAAAAGACTTTTGATGGCATATCCATAGAGGAAAGATAGCACCTCAACATATTCCTAGTTTCTAGCTTGCCTCCATAGAAACCTCAGGGAAATTTCCCTTAGAAAAGATTGGGCACTCTCAGTTGAGCTGAGTTATCTTATTCCTAGTAGGAGAGCTCACTCCTTATGTGTATCCTCCAGTATATTCTAATCTGTTCAACTTATTTAATTTCTTTAAACTTATAGGGAACAATCATTTCCTTTAAACCAAGGCTTCTTAAACTATGGGTTGCAACCCCCCAAATTTGACAAGAGTAAAAGGTTTCTGTGCATGCAATGACCAAAAATTAATTCAAAATCAAACACGTAATGAATCTGAGGTGTTTCTGGAAGAGCTTACCCGTGTTGCATTGCACAACTTCACTACAGCCTTGGTTTTGAACACAAAGCACGAGCACTTTGCACTGCACATGCCCTCAGGCCATGGAACACCAACAAACACTGCCAAAATTGGAAAAGGAAGAGAGTGGAAAAAGTTTAAGAAGCCTTGCTCTAGACTAATAATATTTAGGAGAATAGCTACAAAAAATTCTAGACTGGTAATTTTGCTCTGAGTTATATATACATACGTGTGTGTATACCTACTTGGGTAATACATATATCTTTTCCCCAAAACACCCCCCACCTGCTACCTTCCCTGTTACTGTAGAGAACAATATCATTCTCCCAGTTGCTCAGACTTGCAACCTAGGTGTCATCCTTGATTCCTCACTATCTCTCACCCCCTCCCTAGATCAGCCATATGGCTCTCATCACCCCACCCTTGGATTATTACATTAGCCTGCTGGTGAATCTGCCTGTCTCAAGTCTCTTGCCACTCTAATCCACCCTCCGCTAAGCCACCAAAGTGACTTTCCTAAAGTGTAGGTCTGACCAAATTAACCCCCACTCAATAAAATCCAGTGGTTCTTTATCACCAGCAGCACACTGTAGGTGCTTAATAAATGTTTATTGATTGATATATGTATATATGTGTATATGAACATGAACATGTACACATATATATGCAGAATATATTTATACCTATATATTACAAAATAAATGAAAGATAGTTAAATACAAGTTATTCAGAGAAGGGGGCATTAGCAGTTGTGGAGATCAGAAAAGGCTTTGTCTAGACCAGGGTTTAAACTTTGTTCACTCGAGACCCCTTTAGAGCTTCTTAAACTAAGGGTTGGGGCCACAACCCATAGTTTAAGAAGCACTGGTCTAGACATAGGTACTTAAGTGACATTTTGAAGGAAATGAGGAATTTTATGAGTCATATGTGAGAAGGAAGTGTATCCATGCAGTGGGAATATTCAATGCCAAGGCACAGTTATGGTAGGAGAGGTGAGTGAATAAATAGCACCATCAATGTGAATCCTTCCCACTTTGATCAACTGAAAATCCTCCAAATTGTAAGCTGCTTAAAAAAAGGGACTATTTTTGTCTTTATATTCCTAACATCTAACTCAGTGCTTTCCGCACATTGTTGTTGTTCAGTTGTTCCAATTGTTTGTGACCCCATAGACCAACTCTCCCTGGGGTTTTCTTAGCAAAGATACTGGAGTGATCTGCCATCTCCCTTTTCCATTTGTTTGTTTGTTATTGTTTTGTTTTTTGCAAGCTGAAGTATATAACTTGTCCAGAGTCACACAACTGGTAAGTGTCTGAGGTCAGATTTAAACTCTGGTCTTTCTGCTCTTTCTGAATCCAGGCACAGTGCTCTTATCTGCTGAGCCGCCTAACTGCCCTTTATGCCCAATAGGCACTTAATAAATAATATTTGATTTTTTACCTTTAATTTTGGTTTTTATTTCAAGTAATATAGGAAGCAGCCTACTATAAGATATTGGTCTGGAGTCAGCAGTCATAACTTCAAATCACAGCTCTGGCATATGTTTAATTGTGACCTTGGGCAAGTCACTTGTCTTCTTTGAGACTTACTTTCCCAAACTGTAAAATGAGGGGGTTTAGACTAGATCCACCGTAAGTTCCCTTCCCTCTAAGTCTATGATCCTAGAACCTTCTCAGGTCTCCTTCCAGCTTTAAATCTACGATCTTATGAGCCAATAAATGTCTGTCTTGCCATTAACCAGGGACATAATGCACTTGTGGTATGACCATTACATCCTCTTTAGTTTCCCTTATATTCAAATATTCTAACAGATACGAGATCTTATTTTTGTTTCTATGATACACAATAATGTGTATCACAACTCATCCATGGCTGCTCGTCCTATGAGATTTTTGTTCACGACAGGGATACACCCAATGATTGGAGCCCCAACATTTTCTTGACATCTCAAGGATATCAATGGGGTGCTTGGGCTGTCCACCTATTATTTCTTGCTCTCAGCACAGAATGAGCCAATTTATTTTAGGATCATGCATTTCTTCAATGGTGTCCTTTAGTCCCCCTTTTCAGAGAAAATATTAACAAGGGGAAAAAAATAGAATTAGATATCACTATACAAATGCATATAATTGACAAATACTAGCATTTTATTAAGTGCCTCACTGAGAGATGGAGGCCAAGGTACATAGAAACCCTTTTATCTAGGAGGAGAGGAAGAATTTTAATTCCTTTATCACCCTTCTCTGTGGATTAGAAATGATTTCTCACTGCACTATTAATTTTAATGTGTATATACAACCTTACAAGCAATAATCATATACATTTGGGCAATTATTCCCAAAGATAGTATTTCATTTGAGAATCTTGTATCTTAAGTATCTGTTCCAGTACAGAATAGGAAAGGGTTGTGGTTAAAATATATGGAAACACTATTTGTATTTAATCATACTACTGGGAGTAGTTACAGTAACTTAAGTAGATGCAGACAGTTTAAAATGCACAGATTGTTACTGCAACCTAACTTGCCATGGGCATTTTGCCCTGTAGATTCCTAAAGTGCTGAATAAATAAGGCACATTTCTTCAGCATTTGGCCAAATGTCTGTGTCATGCATGTTACATTGGGAGTCCGATTAAAACTTCTTATGAAATCTTTCTTCAATTCTCTGTGGAAGGGTGTGGGAGTGGGGAGGTGCAGGAAATAGAAATAGGAGGTGGGGGATTTTTCTGTGAGAATATACACACATATACAGATACATACATCTACTATGACATCCATTGTATTCACCTACATACCCAACTCCTTTTAAATTGTAATGGGAGTCTGTGGGAGGCTCACACCCTAGCAGTTGAATATTGAATGAGAAAAAGTCCTGTATGCATGTGACAATGTGCTGGGTAATTCAATTCCTTACCAGAGCTACCCACAAGGAGAGCAAAAGAAGCAAATTCTGTCATATTTGAAGTATGGCAACTTCTCCTTTCTACTTGTTCTGGCCCTAAGGGCCATGAAGATAGGCATTCTTCTGGGGTTGGCCACTGCTGAACTTTTTGTAAAAGTGTGAGACTTTCGTGTTATTTTTTAACTGCCTAATTTGTTCCTCTGTTTGAATTGTGGTTGGGTGGAGGAAGGGGGCAGAGGCAAAATATTACAAGATTGCAAAGCCCTATAGTATAGCAACATGGATATAGAACCTCCTACATTTTTGCTGTCGGATACTTTTTAGGTCTCATCCCCAAATCATAAGATAAGGGGACACAGATCAGCTGCAATCTGCAACTGTGGTTTATGTAACTTCCTTGTGGGCAAGGAACATTTCATTTTTTTTCTTTATATCCCTTGTGCCTGAGGCATAATAGGTACTTAATAAATACTTAAGTGTTATTAAATGTAAACGGATCCTCATAATGATGAGATAAAAAATCTCTGTATTGATCACAGCATAAGTATTATTTAGTTAAATGACTTTACAATTCCCATTTTTATTGTCACATGGCTTCTTTTAGATACCACCATCCTCCTAATTACCTACCCTTACAACCCTGATGTCACCCTGCAATCTTCAGTGCCTCACTTACCCCACATATTCACTATATTGTCAAATCTTGCACTTCTTACATTCATAATGTGTCTTATAATACTCCTTCTCTCTCTCCTCATGTAGCTACCATTCTGATGTGAGCTTTCATGGCTGTACACATAGACTATTAGAATAGCTTCTTATTTTGTCTCCCTACTTCAAGTCTCTCCAAATTCCAGTCTATTTTCCAATCAGCTGCCAGAGTCATCAAAATTCAAATCTAACCCTGTCACTCCTCTGCTCAGTAAATTCCACTGGTTTCTTATTACCTTCAAGTTTCATTGTTCAGTTATTCCAGTCTTGTACAACTCTTTATGACCCCATTTGGGGTTTTCTTGGTGAAGATACGGAGTGATTTTCCATTTCCTTCTTTCATTTTACAGATGATGAAATGGAGGCAAACAGGATTGTGATCTGCCCAGGGTCACATAACTAAGAAGTGCCTGAGACCAGATTTGAACTCAGGAAGATGAGTCTTCCTGACTCCAGGCCCAATGCTCTATCCATTGAATCACCCAGCTGCCTTATTACTTCCAAAAGCAAATATAAAATTCTCTGTTTGGCTTTTAAAGTTCTTTCCAGTCTTACCTTTACTCCCTCCCATATATCCTATGATCCATCTACCTTGGTTACTTGCCATCCTTCACACATTATACTTCATCTCCTGCCTCCAGGTCTTTGTATCGGGTATCTCCTGTGCCTGTGATCATAGCCCTCCTCACTTCTGACTCCTAGCTTCCCTCAGCTTCCTCCAAGATTCAGCTCAGAAGTCACTTTCTGTCAGAAGCTTTTCCCATTCCCTTCTCTTCCAGTAAATAATAAATAATAAATGCTTGTATAGCAAATGACAATATATTTTTGCTCTACTAAGGATTTCAGAGAATATCTACTCTAACCCTTTTGTTCTACATATTAAGAAACTGAGGTCTTGAGAGGATAAATGATTCACTCAAGGTTACAGACAGTGAATAGAAATAGGATTTGAACCCACATCCTCAGACTCCAGAGTCACTCCTCTTTCTACCATTTCATATTGCCTGCCTAGCCTGAACTTGAAAAAGGGGATAGATACAATTTCAAATAAATAGATAGGCAACCTGATAGCTAAACAAGCTTAAAGAAAGTGAAGATTAATCTTCAGTCAGATACCAAAGACAATAAATGAAGCAATCCTATAATTCTGAGGTGAAGGAATATAAGCTGTATAATTTCAAGTTGTAAATTTAAAAAAAAACTTTTGTTTCAGATGAAATTAAAGGTATCTATAGTCATATGAAAAAATGTTCTAAATCACTATTGATTAGAGGAATGCAAGCAAAATAATTCTGTGGTATCACCTCACACCTATCTGACTGGCTAATATGACAAAGCAGGAAAATGATAAATGTTAGAGAAAATGTGGGAAAAATTGGAACACTAATGCATTGTTGTTGTTGTGAACTGATCCAATCATTCTAGAGAGCAACTTGGAACTATGCCTAAAGGGCTATAAAATTGTGTGTACCCTTTGACCCAGCAATACCATTCCTAGGTCTGTATCTCAAAGAGATCATAAAAATGGGAAAAGGACCCACATGTGCAAAAATATTTATAGCAGCTCTTTAGGTAGTGGCTAAGAATTGAAAATTGAGGGGATGCCCATCAAATGAGGAATGGCTGAACAAGTTGTGGTATATGAATGTAATGGGATACTATTGTGCTATAAGAAATGATAAGCTGGCTGATTTCAGAAAAAAAAAAAACATGGAAAGACTTACATGAATTGGTACTGAGTGAAGTGAACAGAACCAGGAGAACACTGTACCCAGTAACAGCCACATTGTGCAATGACTAACTTTCATAGACCTATACAATGACCTAAGACAACTCCAAAAGACTCATGATGGAAAATGCTCTCCACATACAGACAAAGAACTATGGAGTCTGAATGCAGATCAAAGCATAATATTTTCTCTCTCTTTTTGTTGTTTGTTTTTTGTTGTTGTTTTGTTTTGTTTCTTCTTTCTCGTGATTGCTCCCATGGGTTCTAATTCTTCTTTACAACATGACTAATGTGAAAATAGGTTTAATATGAATGTATATGTAGAGCCTATATCAGATTACATGCCATCTGGGGAAGGGAGGAGGGGAAGAAAAAAGGAAGAGAAAATTTAAAACTCAAGAGCTTATGGAAATGAATATTGAAAACTGAAAACTAATTAATTTAAAAAAAGAAAAGAAAAGCATATTATGGGGAATTAAAAAAAAAAACCTTCTGTTTAAAAGTCATCTCTCTGTCTCTCACCTGGACCAGCCCTTTGTTTCCCACTTATACAATACTTCTGTCTAAGGGCAGCACCCTTTTTTCCCTATTACAGATGATGTCCCCCGCAAATTCAATTCAATTCCAATGGCAAGTACTAAATATTATTCACTGTGCTTGGTGCTGGGAATATACAGACAAATAGAAAACAGACCCATCTCTCAGGAAGACCTATCTCTCATTCTATTTGGGGAACTTACGTTATACTGACAGCTTAGTCCAAGGCCAGGCAAGATCATGGGAAATTAACCCAATTTTGTTCCCAATTTTTACACCAATATGTCATATGGCAAAGTGAACAGACTTTCCACTGAATAGTTGGATGTCCCATACTCAGTACCAAAATGCTACAAAATGAAAGAAACAAATGTCCAAGTTTATATTCCTGACAGAGACTTTTTGACTGAGGCAAAGTCCCACTTACATGTATAAAAAATAAAAATAAAGTTGCAGACTGAGCTCCCAGTAAGCTCCTTGTACCACATCACCTTGTCCCAGCTTTAGCCTACAGCCTCAGTTGAAAGGTGAAGTTGAGTCAGGGACCTTCATCCTTCTTTTTTTGCTTCAAATGACAATTTAGAATAAGAGAAGAGAAACTTTTAAAAACTTTCCTTTCTGTGTGCCCGTGAAAAAGAAAAAAAAATTGAGATGGAGTTTGCCAATTGATGTTGGAGTGGGTCTTGGTAGTTTTTCAAATACTAAGTTCACTGGTCTTGTGGAAACAGCATTTGCTTTACAGATGACATTTTGGGGAGCTAAGATCAAAAACACATGTGAGCATAATTATCTTTGCTGCCAGAATGGAATTTCAATAGGAAATCTCAAAACAAATAATATCCTGGGTTGACAGACAGATAGACTTCATAGGTAGTTTTTTGTTTTGTTTTGTTTTGTTTTAGGTTTGGGGTTAGTAGGAAGGAAGGAAAAAACCATTTATTAAGTGCCTCCTATGTGTCAGGTACTGTACTAAGATCTTTACAAATATTATCTCATTTGATCTTCACAACAACCTTGGAAGCTAAATGCTATTATTATCCCCATTTTACAGTTAAGGAAACTGAGGCAGGCAAGAAGTAAGCAATTTGCCCAGGGTCAGACAGCCAATAAGTAAGCATTGGAAATTAGATTAGAACTCAGTTCTTCCTGACTCCAGGCCTGATGCTTTATCCACAGCACCATCCAATTGCCTCTAGTAAATGTGCATGGAGTCCTAGACAATGTACATATCACATAAATCCAAGGAATTAACCTTTTTTTTTACAATAATAGAGGGAAAGGGTAAAGACTTGAGGTATATGGGAGAAGTAAAGATTTACTTTAATTTTGAATATATATGTATACATATATATTCATATATATAATGTCTATAATAAATTACCTCTATGCTCCAATGGATGGAATATAGGAGTATAAATAGGATTTGCTAGTTTTAATTCTTTCTGACCTCATTTTCTATAGAATATTGAGAAGTTAACTAACTTCATAATGTGATGCATCTAAAAAAAAAAGTGTGAAAGAAAATGGTTCAGAGACTTCTGAGAAGATTAGATAAATTGTTGCAGGGTGACATGGACAGAGCCAGGATAACTCATATAGCAACAACATGGTAAAGAAAAACATCTTCAAAATATTAAAAACTTTTTGTCAATGAAATAACCAACCAGGACTACAGAGGATGATGAAAGCTGATGATAAAGCATTTTATCTCTACCTCTTAGCAGAAAAGTCATGGACTCAAGGTATAGAATGAGACATCCATTTTTGGACATTGAAAATTGTGGATTTGTTTTTCTTGACTCCATTTACTTGTTGAAAGGATTGCACCTTTGTTTCTTTTTTTAATGGGGCAAATTGTAGAAGAACAGGAGGAGGAGGAAGAAAAGGAGGAGAAATTAAACTCTTCCTCAAAGGATATTTAAAATGTACGGAACAATGAGAAAAATTCAGAGGGAACACATGCAAGCAGCATAGCTTTGAAAGTAACATGTTGAATTTTAAGTGCCTACTATGTGTCATTCACTGTCATGAGTGCTGTTGATACAATATCAAAAGTGAACTTTTCCCTGTGTTAAAGGAACTTATATTTTTATTTTTTTTTTAGGCAATTGGGGTTAAGTGACTTGCCCAGGGTCACACAGCTAGTAAGTGTCAACTGTTTGGTCTGAGGCCAGATTTGATCTCAGGTTCTCCTGCCTTCAGGGCGGGCGAGCTATCCACTGCACCACCTATCTGTCCCAGGAGCTTACATTTTAATGGAGGAAAACATGTTCTAGCAGAGTATTTCCTCCTTTGATATAGATTGCAGTTGTTTGTACTCTTATCCTAGGTGATTCCTGTTGAGACAGTGAGGTAATGAGGTCCCTCAGCTTCTCTGGATGTTTACATTCTATCAGGGGAAATAACATGTAGAATTCTGCATACAAGATATTTACAAAATAAATGAAAAGTAATTTCAAAGTAGGTACTTGCACCTGGGAGATCAGAAAAGGTCTCACACAGGAAGAAGTACTAGAGTTGGACTTTGAATGGAGCCAGGGATTCTAAGAGGTATATCTGGAGTACAGCCCGCATAAGGCAGAGAACTAAAAAATGGAATGATATACACAATAATTAGTAGCTTGCTTTTGGGAGCAATGTGTCAAAAACCTGAAAAAGCAAGATGGAGCCAATTTTTAAAGAGCTTTAAATGCCAGAAAGAATTGTATATCTATGCAATTGCATAGCCAATTGAGTAAGGTAGTCATATAGCCATAATAGCTGTTATAGATGAATAATGAGCTGGCTCCAGAACTGAATAAAACTAGATCCCTATTAGTGCCAATAATGAATCCCCTAAGGTGGTCTCATGTACTTGAATTGATACTATTCAAAGTTATAATTATGTAAAAAATGGTAATTGGTTCCAGCCTAATGTAAATATGCAGTGCTAATTCAAATAATGCCACCACTTCAGGGGATTCTTTATTCCCACTAATCAGGATCTAACCATAGAAATAAGATAATGGGATAGATTGCATTTGGGAAATTCTGGTCAGATGTGATGGCCCCACACCTGTAGTTCCTACTACTAGGAAGGCTGAGACTGGTAAATCACAATCTGGAGAGTTCTGAACTACAGTAGGGCTAAAACCAATTTTGTGTTCAACACCAATATGGGAAGCCCCTGAGATGGGGGAGGTGGGAAAAGAAACTAGGTTACTAAACAGTGGGCCAAAGTTTCTGTGCTAATCAGTAGTTGGATCAGCTCATGAGCAATCACTCTACTTCCAGGTTGGGCATAATAGGAAGACCCATTTTCAAAAACAAACAAAAAACAATTGTGCAGTGGTTTTTGTTCTTTTATTTTGTTTTGTTTTGACAATGGAACTCAATTTAATTGCAATGACTGCTCTGGGTCCAAGATAATGAAACAGTTCTCTCCTCTTTTTTTACATTCATTAAATTATTTTGAGTTTTGAATTATCTTCCCCCCCCCCATCCATTTAGAAGACAAACAAGATGATGCTCATCATACATGTGAAGTCACGCAAAACATATTTCCATATTAGACATGTAGCAAAAAGAAAGTGAAAAAATTATGATTTGATCTGCACTCAGAGTTTATCAGTTCTCTCTCTGGAAGGGGATGACATTTTAAAATATCAGTCCTTAGGAATTGTTGCAGTTTATTGTATTGATCAGAGTAGTTAAAAGTCTTTCATGGTTGATAATTATTATAATATTGTTGTTACTGTGTATATGTTCTCCTGGTTCTGCTCACTTCACTTTGCATCAGTTCATATAGTTCTTCTCAGGTTTTTTTTTTTTTCTGAAACTATCCCTTTGTCAGTTATTAAAGTACAACAGTATTCCATCAAAATGATATGTCACAACTTGTTCAAACATTCCTCAATTGATGAATATCTCAATTTCTATTTCTTTACCACAAAAAAAAAGCCTGCTCAAAATCTTTTGTACATATAGGTCTTTTTCTTTTATCTCTTTGGGATACAGACCTAGTAATGGTATTGATGAGTCAAAGGAGTTGTGCAATCCTTTTGAAAAACTCTAAGGACCTACATTCAAATTCTGATCTTTCCATTTACTACCTGTGTGATTTTGTGCAAGTACCACTTAACTATTCTAGGCCTCAGTTATATATCTGTAAAATAGAAAGGTAGTACAAGATTAATTGTAAGGTCCCACCCAACTCTAGGTCCTATGATCCCAAGCTGATCTCCAACATTCAAACCCTTGATTTTAACACAATGTTCTCCCAGTGATGCTATGTGGTCACAAATATTAGAATACCATAATCCCCAATGAATCAAAGTTGTAGATGACCCAAAGGGCAATGTAGGGACATATAATTGGTGCAAGTAGATTAATAATATATTCCCAACAATAACCAAAGTTCAAGAAGTTTTCTAAGGTATATCATTCAGGAAATGTATGATTAGAAGGTCTAACCCTATTCTAATCATAGTTCACTCCTGAAACTAATGCTTTCCCATGGCAGAGTCATAAAACAGACAGATACCCCATAGGCACATTGAAAGGATCTTAATAAATCCTTTCTGCCCACCAATCCAATTCAATTTGACAAATGTTTATTGAGTATGTACTCTGTGTATGCCATTATGATTGGTACTGGAATACACACTTCCACACACAAATACACAAACAACCGCTATCCTTAAGAAGCAGGTCAATCCCAGTGAGTGCAAAAGATATTTAAATTTAATGCAAAAAATGCAAATTTAAAAAAGGAATTTTTTTGACTGTAATGTCACACCACTGTCTCAAATTGAGCTTAGAGTCCACTTACATACTCAAATCTTCATATTAACTGTTTTCTACTAATATTCCCCCTGCCCTGTACTTCTGAATTTGATTTTTTAAAGCTAGTGTAATATATTCCATTAATAAAAAAATAATCTCCTGTTATTAGTTTTGTTTCATTCCTACTTTTCTAGATCTCTATGAATATTGATTTGAAAGAATTGAGGCAAAAAAAAGCCATAATCCAGTGTGTGCCACTTAGATGTTCAAAGTTTGCATCATATTGACATTTGATAAGCATACCATCTATATCTACATCCAAAATATCAATAACAAAAATATTGAATAGAAAAAGGTCTTCCCCACAGATTGACATAAGCCCATTAATCAATATACTTTGAGTCTGGTCACTTAACTAATTCCATGTCTATATAACTATACTCTCAAGGAATCTATATCTCTCTTTCTTTTCTACAAAGATATTGTGAAAGACTTTGTCACATTCTTCACTCAAATCTGTGCATACTATTTCTATGTCATTCTTCTGATCTATCAGTTTTGTAACTCTTCCAAAGAAAATAATAGTTTAGAGAGATTTATACTTAACAAAATCATGAAGACAGTGTCATGGGATGATACTTAGTATCATCATTTTCCTTTCTAAGTAAATCATTCCTTTCATTTTGGAATTTTACCAAGAATCAATATTAAGTTCACCAACTTATAATTTAAAGAACCCACCTTTTCTCTCTTATAATACTCACATCAAGGATCACTCATTTCTAGTCCTGGGGCACCTCCACTTTTGCCATACTCCCTCAAAATTCACCAACCATGGTTCAGAAATCAATCCCCAGATTCTTTCAGTATCTTTGGACTCAGTTCATTTTAGACCAGGTAACTTGAACACTCTGAAGTTTATATTACCTTGAATTCAATGAAACATGGAAGAGAGAGTAAACCCCCAAATCTGGTGATGTGTATGGGGACAATTAATACCATAAGATGTCCTCAATGAATTAATGTCATCAGGCCTGAATGAGCTATACCCTTGGTTAATGAAATGCAGTGATGTAACTTAGAAATTTAGAGGGTTCTGGCAGAACTTGCAGTCCTTCAAAAGTGCATTTATTGTGCATATATTTTGTAATTCCTAATTTGTGTGCATCATTTTCTCTGGTAGAATGTCAGCTTCTTGATAACATTTATTTTGGGGGGTATCTCCAGTTTCTAGAACAGTTTCTGGTATATATTAGTAGCTTAATAAATGTTTTTAATTGTGAATTAATTGGTACACTAAAGCAGTTTATTTTAGGTCATTTGAGGTCCCCAAGTGTTTTCCCTTATGCTTGTTTCACTGCATCCTCCTGCTATCCTTACCATTTCAGAAAGACATCCAGGATATTTCCCACATAGTATCTCATGTGTCTGTCACTGTTTCTGAATTACCCCAAAGTCCACTTCCAATGGTTAGTGCCACACAGGACTAGAGAGACTTCTGTAATGATTGTGTATCTTGGTCCCAATAGTTAATGTGTGATCAATAAATATTTTCTGAGACCACTCTTTTCTTCAAAAGCATAACCTTTGGTGGCTAGGAACATGCCAGTTCCAGGAGTCTATGACCAACTGTGATTTCAAAATGTGTAACCAAAAAGTTCTGAAGCAGAATCTATGAAGTAGGACAACATATATTGGTGCTATTAGGCATAGGAGCTCTGAAGCATGTCAAGGATTCAGGTTTTTAGCTCATAGTGTTTTATCTTAGTGTATACTGCAGACAACCTGAGGGAATTTAAGGAGACCCAACTTATCCTGTCTGTGTTTGGATAACAGAAGACTGAGCAAGAGAACAGAATTATTTGCTATCACTCAGAAATAAGAGCAACAACTTTGTGATTGTAATTGAACTTTAGGCTAATTTTGATAGAGTAGATCTTACTCATTTTTTAAAGAGATTTCTCCTCTCTCATATGGTGAAGGCAAGATAATCATAAAAAAAATTTGTACTTAATGGCAACTTCCAGCCATATTAACAGAAAAAAAAAAACTCTAATTTGTGGGGGGTGGGGGAATTACAGTATCAATAACTTTGACAAAGCCCTTTGCAAAAAGATTGGTTACCTACTGTTGATAAATAGTGATTAAATATGACTTCCATCTAGCACTCATGAACTTTCATGAATACTATTGCAAAACTGTTATATTCTGGGGTGCCTTTCCACTGAACAACCTTCCCACCACCATCATTGAATATGATACAAATCCCTGCCTTTATGTCTGCAAAAGAGTATCAATGAAGCCAAGTGATATAAACTGCTATGACAGTTCATGTGCTTCTTTCTGATAGATTTTGAATGGCACTTACTCTTAAGGTGCTCTCATTTTTAGAGAATCTACACTCCATACTCATGAATCTATAAACAAATTATTGTTGAATCACCCTTTGCAAATGTTATCAGAGGTTGGTATATCTTATCTATGGAAATTATAAAGTTTTTCTTTCCTGTGTTCTGCTGACCTTCTTGCCAAAAGCTATTTGTCTGAATTATGCACAGTACTGATTTTAAGAGTTTTTCTTTTAATTTTTTTGACATGCAGTGCTGTAGTCTCTCTGGCCTTGTCTTCTGCCATTATAAATGTCATATTTGGCTTAGTCAAAATATGCTTTTGCAAAGCTTCTTTGGAAAATCCAGGAATGAAGGAATCCTATAACATTTCATCTAAAAAATAAATTTCCCAATTTCAATGCTATACAGGTGATATACCATGTTGTAGAAATAGAAACACTTCCATTAAGCTATTGATTTCATGAAAAAAAAAATTTATCTTTCTGAGAAGTATTCTTTCAATAATCATAAATGTTCAATGAATGCCTTAGTCTTAAATAAAGCATGAATGGCAAGATGTATTTTGGCCCAATGCACTATGAAAAGCATAGCATATTCCATAAGGCCCTTCCAAATGACTGTTCAGGCCCTCCATATTATTTGTTTCCACAGAGAAGCATATTTTCTATATGTAAGAATTCCAGCAAGAGGATCAACTGACATTTAACCCTTAAATAATCCAAAAATATGCCATTTTATATGTAAATCTTTTCAGGTTCACAGAAGTATTCCATATTCAATTGATTATTAACAATATTTGAGAGTAGAGCTAATGGATAACCTGATGCTCACTTTTACTGTTATTCCATCATTATTGACAGAGTGGATGCTATTTTTAATCATGCCAAAGAAGCAAAAAAAAAATCTGATTGACAATACATACACCTTGGTTTTTGTTTTTGGTTGGTTTAGATTTTGGTGTCATTGGAGTAGAGAACTACCATTGAAGAAACTCTTTCTAACAAAACAGATCAGTAAGCATATTTGCATCAAGACAGGAGTTGATTCTTATCAATAATCCTATTTCATTATTAGGCAACTGGAACTGTTAAAAAAAATCTTTCTTACACTGAACCAAAATCTGTCTCCTTGTGATGTCCAACAATTGACTCTCCTTCCTTTTGGGGCATCACAGAATGAGTCTATCTCTTCTTTGATGCATTTGAAGACAATGGTCATGTTCTTTACCTCCTCTTTTCTGGACTAAATAACCTCAGGTTCCCTAGCTATTCATCTAATGACATAATTTCTAGTGTCCTCATTATCATCTGGGAACATTCAAGCTAGCCAATGTTCATCATAAAATGTGTTATGCAGAACCGAAAGAATATTCTAAATGTTTTGTGAGCATGGTCACCTCCCTCCCTTTGGACACTATACTTCTATTAATGAAGTCTAAGATTGCATTAGCATTGTTAGCAGTTAGATCTCACTTTTGACTGATATTGAACCGGTAGTCCACTGAAACCCATAAGGCTTTTTCAAATGATCTGTTGCTATACAATGTATCTTTCATAGTTAATTTGTGTAATTTGAACCTAAATACAGGGCTGCTTTTTTTATATCATTTATTATACCCATTCCCTTGGCCTCTCAAGATCTTTTTGAATCCTAACGCTGTTGTCCAATTAATTATTATAGTTCTCCTTTCCATTTTGGATAATTTCAAAATTTATTACATGTATCTTTTATTATCTCCTCCCAAATAATTGATAACAGTGTTAACAGAATAGGGTCAAGGAAAGAATCCTGACTTTCACCTTGAATTGTCCTTATTAAACTCAGCCCTTCCACATGTGCACTTGATCCCATCTCTTCCCATATTCTCCAACAGATTGCATCCATAAGAATCCCCATTCTCAAATCTTTAGTCTTTCCCTCTCAACATATTCCTTACTTACTGTTTTCACACATACTCAAGTCTCTTCCATTCTTAAAAAAAAAAAACCTACAGTAGACACTACCATGACCTCCCTTTCTCAGTCAAATTCCTTTCAAAAAGCTGTCTACTCCTTTACCTCTTACTCATTTCTTAACCATTGCAATGGATAAACTCAGTTAAATAGAGCCCAACTTTAACATAAAGTTCAAAGTCAAGAAATAGTTTGGTGAAAAATGAGCAAACAACAACAACAACAAAGAATGTGATCATGAAAACCTACTAAAGTGACAGGGAAGATCAAGATGTAAACTCAAAAGAAAAAAATAATGTGAAAACAGCTACAAAAAAAAAGCTTCAAAGAGAAATGCTAATTGAACAAAAGCTCAGCAGTAATTCCTGGAAGAGTTAAAGAAAAAGATGAGTGACAGAAGAAAAATTGGGGAAAGAAATGAAAGATGCAGGAAAATTATGAAAAGAGAATTAATAGCTTGGTAAAAGAGGCACAAAAAAAAAACAGAAGAAAACAGTACCTTAAAAAACAAAATTGGTCTAATAGTAAAAGAGGCCCAAAACTTCACTAAAGAATAGAATTTCTTAAAAAGTAGAATAGGTCAAATGGAAAGGGATGTTCAAAAATTAACTAAAGAAAATAGCTCCTTAAAAAGTAGAATTAGCCAACTGGAAAAAGAGGTACAAAATCTCACCAAGAAAATAATTCCTTAAAAATTAAAATTGGGCAAAATGAAGTTAATAAATGCATGAGACATCAAGAAACAATAAAACAAAATCAAAAGAATGAAAAATAGAGAGAAAAGTGAAATATTTCATCAGAAAAACAACTTACCTGAAAAATAGATCAAAGAGGTATTTAAAAATTATTGGACCCCCTAAAAGTCATATTCAAAGAAAGAGAACAGACATCATTTTTCAAGAAAGTATCAAGGAAAACTTCCCTGAGTTTTTACTTGAAGAAGGCAAAATAGAAATTGAAAGAATTCATTGATCACCTTCTGAAAAGCATCCTAAAATAAAAACTCCCAGGAATATTATAGCCAAATTTCAAAGCTCCCAGGTCAAAAAGAAAATACTTTGGACATCCAGAAAGAAGTAATTCAAATATTGTGGAGCCACAGTCAGAATCTCACAAGATTTGGTGGTTTCCATTTTAAAGGAGTGGAAGGGCTTGCAAAATGATATCCCAGAAGGTGAAGGAGCTAGAATTATAACCAAGAATAACTTGTTCGGCAAAACTGAGTATTATCTTTCAGGGGGAAAAAATAAACTTTTAATGAAATAAAGAACTTTAAAGCATTCCTGATGAAAAGACCAGAGTTGAATGGAAAATTTGATATTCAAACACAAGACTCAAGAGAAGCATAAAAAGTAAACATGAAAGAGTAATCATAAGGGACTCAACAAAGTTAAACTATTTACATTCCTATATGGGAAGAGTATACATGTAACTCCTTAGAACTTTATTATTGTTATTATTGAAGGTATAAGTGTGAGCTGATTATGTTGGAATCATCTGTAAAAAAGAACGAAAGGGCGAGAAAAAAGGATTAGTGGAAGGAGGAGGAAGCAAAAAGTAGAATGAGGACATTTTTCTCCCATAAAAGTAACACACAAGGAAGAACGTTTACAATGGAGGGGAAATTGACAGGCAATGCACCTCACTCTCATTGGAATTTGTTCAGAGGGAAGAACATATATATATATATAGAGAGAGAGAGAGAGAGAGAGAGAGAGTGTGTGTATACATGTATATGTATATGTATGTATGTATGTATGTATATACACACACATGCACACACATATACATATATACATACATATATACACACATATATACATATGTATATATTCACACACTCACATGCAGTTGGATATAGAAATGTAACTTACTCAATAGGGAACTAGTAAAGGAAGGATATAATGGGTGGGGTGGTAAAAGGGAGGGTAGATTAAGGAAGACAATGGTTAGAAACAAAATACATTTTTAAGGAGTGGCAAGATAAAAAGGAAGAAACAGAAGATAATGGGATAGAAGAAAATACAAGGTAATCAAAACTATGAATGTGAATGGGATGGGCTCACCCATACAACAGAATTGGATAGCAGAATAGATTAGAAACCAGAATCCAAATATGTGTTGTTTACAAGAGAAATACCTGAAAAGGACTGGAGAAGAATCTAATATGCTTCAACTGAAGTTAAAAAAAAAAGGCAGGAGTAACAATCATGATCTCAGACAAAGCAAAAGTAGATCTAGTTAAAAGAGATAATTGGAAAACTGAATTTTTCTAATAAGTTCCATAGACAATGAATTAATATCAAAAAAAATTATAGCATTTCTTGGTTAAAAAAAAAACCTCATTTCTCAAATATATACTAAGTATAGAACTGAGTCAAAATTATAAAAAGAGCCATTCCTTAATTTAATAAATGTTGAAAGGATATGAACAGTTTTCAGAAGAATATTTTTCAGAAGAAAATATTTTATATTCATATAAAAATGCTTTGGATCACTGTTGATTAGAGAAGCACAAATTGAAAAAAAAAAACACAACTCTGAGATACCACCTCAAACCTATCAGAAATAACAAATGGTGAAGTGGATGAAGAGGCAGTAAGTAAGTATACTAATGAGCTGGTGATAGAGTAGTGAACTGGTCCAACTATTCTGGAAAACAACTTGGAACTATGCCCAAAGATCTATATTATTGTGCATACCCTTTGACCCAGCAACACCACTACTATGTGTATCCCAAAGAGATCAAAGGAAAAGGAAAAAGAAAAGGACCTATACATATGAAAATATTTACAGCTGCTCTTTTTTGTGGTAGCTAAGAATTGGAAATTGGGGGGATACTCATCCTTTGGGGAATGGCTAAACAAATTATGGCATATAATTGTGATGCAGTACTATTGTGCCATAAGAAATGACACGGGGAGGGGCAGTTTCAGAAAAACAACAACAACAACTTGGTAAGACCTATGTGAACTGATGAAAATGAAGTGAGAAGAACTGGGAAATCATTGTGCACAGGACAACAATGTTGTAATGATGATCAACCATGGAAGACTTGACTACTCTGACCAATACAATGATCCAAGACAATTCCAAAGACACATGAGGAAAAAAATATCTGTCTCCAGAGAGAGAATCAATGAACTCTGATTAGAAATTGAATATGATTTTTCTTGCTTTTAAAAAAATATGACTAATACAGAAATGTGTTGCATGATTTCACACGCATAGTTGATACCATATTGCTTGCCTTGCCAGTGTGTGTGTGTGTGTGTGTGTGTGTGTGTGAAAGGGTAGACAGGATGGAGAGAATTTGGAACTCAAAATGTAAAAGAAAAGGATTATTTAAAATAAATAACAGGTTTTTGAAAGTTAAAAAAGACTCGTGTTTAGCTATCATTTCTAAGAAAATGACTCCCTAGTGAGTAAATATTTACAAAAGTATAAATTGCCCAGATTAACAGAAGAGGAAATAAAACATTTAAATAACCCTATTTCAGAAAAAGAAATTGAACAAGCCATCAATCAACTACCTAAGAAAAAAATCACCAGGACTAGATGGAGTTACAAGTGAATTCTACCAAACATTTAAAGAACAATTAATTCCAATACTATATAAATTATTTGGAAAAATAGGTAAAAGAGTCCTGCCAAATTCTTTTTATGATATAAATATAGCGCTAATATCTAAACCAGGAAGAGCCAAAAAAGAGAAAGAAAATTATAGACAAATTTCCCTAATGAATGTTGACTCAAAAAATTTTAAATAAAATATTAGCAAAGAGTTTACAGTAACTTATCATGAAAATAATACACTGTGACCAGGTGGAGTTTATACCAGGTATGCAGAGCTACTTCAATATTAGGAAAATGATCAGCATAATTGATCATATCAATAACAAAATTAACAGAAATCATATGATTTTCTCAATAGATGCAGAAAAAAACTTTTGGCAAAATACAGCATCCATTCCTATTAAAAACACTAGAGACCATAGGAATAAATGATGTTTTCCTTAAAATGATAAGTAGCATCTATCTAAAACCATCAGCAAGCATTATGCATAATGGGGATAAGCTAGAAGCATTCCCCAAAAAATCAGGGGTGGAGGGCAGCTAGATGGCACAGTAAATAGAGCACTGGCCCTGGATTCAGGAAGACCTGAATTCAAATCTGACCTCAGACACTTGACAGTTACTACAGTTACTAGCTGCGTGACCTTGGGCAAGTCATTTTACCCCATTGCCTCACCAAAAGAAAAAAAAATCAGGGGTGAAGTAAAGATGTCCATCCATTATCACCACTGTTATTCCATATTGTACTAGAAATGTTAGTTTTAGCAATAAGAGAAGAAAAAGAAATTGAAGGAATTAGAATAGGCAAAGAAGAAATAAAGTTTTCACTCTTTGCAGATGATGTGATGGTATACTTAAAGAATCCTAGAGAATCAACTAAAAAACTACTTGAAATAATTAACAACTTTCTCAAAGTTTCAGGCTATAAAATAAACCTGCATAAATCATTGACATTTCTATATATTATTAACAAAACCCAGCATCAAGATATAGAAAGAAAAATTCCATTTAAAATAACTTTAGACAATATAAAATATTTGGGAGTCTACCTGCCAAGATAAACCCAGGAACCATATGAACACAATTACAAAACACTTTTCATACAAATAAAGTCAGATCTAAATAATTGGGAAAACATCAGTTGCTCATGGGTAGGTTGAGATACAATAAAAATGACAATTCCACCTAAGTTAACTTGCGTATTTAATGCCATACTAATCCAACTACCAAAATTATTTCTTAGAGCTAGAGAAAATAGTAGCAAAATTCATTTGGAAGAACAAAGGTCAAGAATATTAAGGTAATTAATAAAAAGAAATGCAAGGGAAAGTAGCCTAGCTGTGCCAGATCTAAAACTCTATTATAAAGCACCAACCTTCAAAACTATTTGGTACTGGCTAAGAAATAGAGTGGTAAATCAGGTTAGGTACACAAGACACAGTAGTCATTGACTATAGTAATCTAGTGTTTGATAAACCCAAAGACTCCAGCTTTTGGGATAAGAACTCACTATTTGACAAAAACTGTTGGAAAACTGGAAAACGGTATGGTGGAAAGTAGGCACGGACCAACATCTTACACTATAAACTAAGATAAGGTCAAAATGGATACATGATTAGACATAAAGAGTGATATAAGTAAATTAGGAGAGGAAGGAATAATTTACTTGTCATATAAATGGAGAAGGGAAGAATTTATGACTTAAACAAGAGACAGAGATCATTATGAAATGCAAAATGGATAATTTTGATTACATTAAATTAAAAAGGTTTTGCACAAACAAAGCCAATGCAACCAAGATTAGGAGGGAAGCAGAAAATTGGGAATGAATTTTTACTGCCAGTGTCTCTGATAAAGACCTTATTTCTTAAACAAAGACCTTATTTCTTAAATACATAGAAACCTGAGTCAAATTTATAAGAATACAAGTCATTCCCCAATTGATAAATGGTCAAAGGATATGAATAGGCAGTTTTTAGATGAAGAAATTAAAGCTGTCTATAGTCATATAAAAATGCTCTAAACTATTGATTAGAGAAATGGAAATTAAAATAACTCTGAGGTACCACCTTACACCTGTCTGATTTTCTAATATGACCAAAAAAATGGAAATGATAAATGTTGGAGCAGATGTGGAAAAGTTGAAACACTAATGCATTGTTGGTAGAGTTGTGAACTGATTTCTTACCCCTTCAGTATATCCTACACACTGATTCCAAAGTAATTTTCTTTAAACACAGATCAGACCGTATGAGTCTTACTCAGACAACTTCAGGGGTTTCCTATTGCACCTAGGAAACAACATAAATCCCTTTATGCAGTTTTTAAAGTTCTATACAATGTGACCCCAACTTATCTTTCCAGACCTATAGCACATTACCCTGCCTCCTGCATTCTGGAATCTTGCCAAATTATCCTCTTTGTTCTTCTCATATGATACTCCACACCTTTGTATTGGTCATCTCATGTGCCCAAAATGCATTCCCTCTTTACCTCTGTCTCATAGGGTCCTTCTCTATCTGAAAACATTTCTCAAACACTGTCTTCTGCATGAAGCCCTTTCTGATCCCTCCAGCTACAGTGTTCTCTCTCCAAAACTTCCTAATATTTAACTGATTTACATATATTTCTACTTATTTATATATATATATACATACACACACACACACACATATATATATATGTACTTGTCTCCCCAGTTAGAATGCAAGCTCCTTGGGAATAGGAATTGTTTCATTAAATGTACTTGTGATGGGGTGCTTGGGTGCTTATGTTTGGGTGTTTCTACTTAGACCCCAATTTCTCCCTAGCCTCAGAAACACTGTCTCTGACAATTTCTCTCCAGCCCAAGGACTCTGTGCCTAGCAATTACTCATGAGTGGACCCCAGAAAGACCCTTGTCTTTCTCCTTGGTGCAGTAACAAACAGCACCTGAAGGAATTATTAGTTTGAACTGGCTTTACACTGGGTCATAAAGATATCTTACCCACTGGACTATCTACACTACCACCCTACCTCATTATCTATATCCTGGACTCCTCATTATCTGTATTCTAGACCTAAGGCATATGTATACTCCCTACATCTATCTTGTCAAATAAGACATTGACTGGTGGCAGACTGATACATCATCTAGATTTCTTGGTAAATTTCATTTATATTCCTTTGCTTCAGTTAGATATTTACATATCTTATAGGTTATATTACCATTTCCTAAGAATGGATAATATATTTTACTTTGATAGTTTGGTTTCCCTTTTCTTTTAATCAGCTTTATCTCAATACAAAAAAACCATCTAAACTCTGAGTTCTCAATTCTAGTTTTGAGCAAGATGGTTAATTCATATGAAGGATTGTCAAATGAAAATAATGGTGTGGATTTAGATGCTTGTTACTTTCCAGCACCATTGAGTTACCTTCCTCAAACCTGCCTACTTCATAGCAGGCTATTTTATACCACTTTCATTTCATTTTTATGTCATCTGGCACCATCTATTTCACTCATTATGCAGGGATTTATTACTTGCTTCTCCCTGTCTTAAGCCATTCTTTTTCTAAAGTGTAATAAAATGTTTGAAAACTTTAGTTCAAATGTTTTATGAGGAGCATAGACTTTTAATCTGATGCCCACTTCCTTCCTGGCATAAAATTGCTCTGAATTTCTCTCTTTCAGAAACAAGTTCTTGTCTTCCTTTCCTTAGTGTTAATTTATTTGATTTTTTTAAAAATGCATCTATAACACAGGGTTGTTAACAGAGCTTAATTTGAATATTTGCCTCAAGGTAGTATGGGAGATCCAGGGCTATTCCTGGGGCTTGACTTGCATATGAGGATCTTTGCACTATGGAGGACAGATAAGAATTTGAGGTTGTTGCCAAACCCTCTAGATATATGAATTTGAGCATTTTGGGGAAGGAAAAATGTACTTTGCACCAGAAAAAATAAAGTGAGATTCTCAGGAATATGAGAATTCACCTTGAGCTAAGTGGGTATTTGTGTACCTATGACCTCCCTCCAGGACCTTTGGACTTTTGTACCTTGGTGGATTTAATTGTTATAGATAACTTTACATTGTTGCAGATCCCAGTCCCTTCTGATCTTCTGATCATATATAGTTCTTTCCACATGATTTATCATTTACAATGCAAGTACCTTATTCCAAGTTAAACTAGCTATATGGTAGATTACAGAGGAGCCTTACTCTCCTTCTAAGAGTCTATCAATGATCTATTAAAAAGCACCAGATTTAATAATGAACAAAAATTCCAAAAAAAAAGTTCAAGTTCCTTCATCCAGCCCCACACTGAACAAAAACAGCCATAAGCTGTAGATGCTAAAGGAGGAGTCTCACTAGAGAAGCAAGAAAAAGAATAGGAAAACAGACAAGAAATCATAATAGGGGGATCCTAAGGAAACACCCTGACTGGGGTGACCCCAGGTAGTACAGAGACCATTCATTCCTCTGATAGGTGAAACTCCTATCAGAGTCAAAGTAACAGTGCTTTGTTTGGGAAGTCCCAGGATAAAAGAAAAGACCTCTCAGCAATCTGATGGGTAAGGTCAATCCATGATGGGAGGAGTTCTACGGAGGACAGAATGAGCAGAACTCAAACCTAAGAAATTTTGGGAGGAGGTAGTACAATGACTACCTAGCACATTGACTGATGAAACCTTAGGAGAAACAGAGACCATCCAGCACTCTGATCATGGGAATCCCAGAAAAGACAGAAGATTATTCAGTACCCTGATGAAGTAAATCACAGAGTAGGCAGCAAACCACCTCTGATCAAGGAAGCCCTAGGGTAAGATAGAAAACTATCCATTGTTCTGATCAAGTAAGACTCAGGAAATACTGAGACCATCCAGTTTTCTAATTAGAGACATCAGAGCTTGGAGACATTGAAGTCTGCTAGTACTCTTCAAAGGAAAACCAAGTAGAAGCCAACAGAAGGAATCCAGGAAAGCAAGATTATAATGAAACACACTTCTAAGTGTATGTGTCAAGAGGAGGCAGTGCCTGGACCTACATTAAATTATAACTCAGAAAAGCAAAGGACTGTAATTTAAAAAAAACTAAAATAATGAAATATTATGGGGCCACTAAAGAAGAAAATAATAACCCCATATCATCTACATGCAAAGTATAAAATAGAATCATGGATTGGACACAAATTGTATAAGAATAACTAAAAGAAATGAAAGACTTTAAAAATATCATAAATAAAGTGAGACCTCTACAGACAAGAAATGGAAAAATAATGTGGGATATAAGGAAAGGAAAATTACAACTCTAGATGAAAGAATTGGAAAGAGAATAAGCAGTTTAGGACAGGAAGTTAAAAATCTTACTCGACTAACAGATTGAATGAAAATTAAAAAATTAAATTGGACCACACAATGATGAATGACTCCATAATAAAACAAGAAATGCTAGAACTGAGATGAAAGACTGAAAAAGCATCATAAAGGTAAAATGTCTACTTTCAAAAACAACTAAAGTAGAAAAACAGGTCAAGGAGAGAGAAACTTAAAAACAAGGGAATAAATGAACACCTTAACCATAAAAAATCTTAGAGATTCTATTTTAAAAAATCATAAATGAAAACTATCCAAAACTATTAGAATCAATAAGGCAAAATGAAAGTGGAAAGAAACTACTCCTCACCTTTCAAAAGAGACCCCAAAATGAAAACTTCAAGGAACAATATAGCCAAGATCCAAAACTTTCTGGTTAAATAAGAAGTACTGAAAGCAGCCAGAAAGAAGGAATTCAAGTACCCCAGAGGAATAGAATCACATAGCACCTATCAACTATTGCTATATGGAGAAGGGAAGCTTGGAATACAATATTCTATGGATAGAAAAAGTAATTATTGAGTATAATTTTTATTATATTATGGACAATAGTGAATATGTTTAATATTTCTGTCTTTCTGTATTTGATTTTGGGGATTTTCTGCCCTATTGTATGATAATTTTCCTCATTAACAGTAACATGCATATTTCAGATATTTGTATACTACTTTCCATTTACATTCAAAGAATATAATTCTATAGAAGATAAAGGCTTACAAAAATAACTTACTCAACAAATTTTCAGAGGGTAGTGCAGATGGGAGATGGAAAGGAGGAAATTTTTAATTAAATAGAGGTCTTCCATGTATTTCTAAAAACATACCAGATTTGAATAGATACTTTGAAGAGTAAACACAGTACTTAAGACAAACATAGAAAGTTGAATGTGTATGAGTAGCAGAGAGAAAATATATGATAATAAGGTATTTATATTGCAATAGGAGGATTTGGAATAGTTTCCTCTCAGAAACCTAATATCTTAAAGGGTCATAGAATGAGCAAGAGCAAAGAGTGTGTATGTTAGGATTATTGTATATTAAAGATCTTAAGAGGAAAAAAATAGCTTGGCATTAAACTTAGTAAGGAATTAGGCAGAAAAGGGAAAGTGGGGAGGGGATTAAAACAGTGGATAGATTCAGGACATAAAGATACATTAGATATGAAAAGTAGTGGAGTGGAAATATTAAAAGGGGAGGAGGAATTAAGAGAAAATATAGAGTCAGGGAGGGATTAGGCATAAAATAAACAACTCAGTCTTCAGATGATAGAATATAGATGATGAGAAGGTAAAAGAGTAATGAAAAGGAAGCCAATTCACTAGTGCTGAGAACACAGCTTCTATCTCAATCATTTCTTCTTCATTGTAAAGAGAGGGAGGAAGTCAAAGCAAGGGAAACAAATAAAAGGAAACAATGAAGGGAAATAACCAATTACTAAGTGTAACTGTGAAAGTGAATAGGATTAATTTACTCATAAAATGGAAAATAGTAGAATGATTAAAAAGTAAAATTCAACAATACGTTGTTTACCAAAAAAAAAGTTTGAAACAGAGACAAACAAAAGCAATGTTAGAATAGGGGGCTAGAGCAAGAATTATTACATTTCAAGAGACCTCAGAAAAGCAGGGATAGCAATCATGATCTCAAACAAAGTAACAGTAAAAGAGATGAAGAGGGAAACTATATACGTTTAAAGTCTCCATTGATAACTAATTCATATAAATGTCATATTACTTTAATATTTAAAGGAAAAAGTAATCATTGTATGTAAGAAAAAGACAATAAAACTGTAATATTTGGTGATCTTAAAGTACCCTTCTCATACATAGGCAAATCTAACAAAAAAAAAGACATAAGGAGAATTTAGGGAAAGTTTGATAATTGAAATCTTTGGAATTCATTGAATGGGAACAGAAAGTAGTACACGTATATCTGAAATGTGCATGTTGCCATTAATGGGGAAATTTATCATATAATAGGGCAGAAAATTCCCAAAATGAAATACAGAAAGACAGAAATATTAAACACATCCATTCTTGACCAAAATACAATAAAAATTATGTTCCATAAAGGATTTCAAGGGAAAGACTAAATGTTAATTGCATAACAAATAATTTAATCCTAAAGAATTTGAGGGTTAAAGAACAAATCAGAAAAAAAGAACATTTTATTATTAAAGAAAATTATAATGAGACAATGTAATAACTTTTTTAAGATGTAACCAAAATAGTTCTGAGATGAAAATGTATATCTCTAAACATTTTTATCACCATCACCAATAATAAAAAAAATCTATTAGCAAATGTGGCATTCAAAATACTAAAAAATAAAATAAAATAAAAATAAAAATGTTAGAAAACAAACTGTGACAGGACCAATATATTTCCTACCTCTTCAACAAAATTTAATTTTCACTAGTTGCTACTAGTTGCAACTAGTTCAAAGTTGCTCCTAGAACTTGACTGATACCTGCTTCCATTGACACACTTCCAGAAATAAAAAAAAATGCTACTTACATATAGTTAGAGCCCCTATATCTTGGTATATGTCTGAAGACCACTTCCCTGCTATTCCAATCAGGCACATTTCAATATGGAAACAAGGGAGCCACTTCCACAGAAAGTACCACTGCATCCTATTTGCATATCCTTGCTAAGTATACCTTGACTTGTGAGTGTCTCATTTCATCTCAAAGTCAAAGTGAATTAATAGGGTACTAAAAGAAACAAATGAAAAAGTCCCAACTAAACATAAAAATAGGCATTCTGATAATAACAAAAAGAATTAATGAATTTGAAAGCAAAAATAGAGAAGCTTCAGACTGACAAAACTGGAAACTAATTTTTAGAGAAAACAAAATAAGTAATCCATCTGATAACATAATTTTGAATAAAGAGAAAAACCAAATTAATATCATCAACACTTTAAAAAGGAGAAATGATAACAAATGAAGAAGAAATAAAGGAGCTAAATAGAAAATATTTTGCTTAATTATATGCCAACAAAACTAACAATTTAAATGAAATGGATTAATTTCTGCAAAAATATAAATTATAATATATAAATAATATAAATTAAAATATAAATTAATGGAATAAATAATTTAGATTATCCAATCTCAGAAAAAATAAATTGAACATATCATGAATAAATTCCCAAAAAGCAAATAAAAATGGATTTACAAGTAGACTCTCTCAAACACTCAAAGAAAAATTAATTATAATTGCCAGTGGATCTTGAAGTCTTGTGAAGCTGATTTTCCAACCAGCTGTCATTTTCATGCCAGGGTACTTCTGTGTGATTTCCAGATGTTTCTAATGGGGAGAAGGATACAATAGCAAGTGGCCCATTATTTGGCAGCTTAAACTGTCAGAACTTCACTTTCCCTGTCTCTGATTATATGACTTTAGGGCAAGCTTGGAGATCCTGTTCTTAACTAAGTGGTTGCCACAACTGTATTCATGAGGAGTAGTCTCAGGAGGTGATACTCAAGTAACAGTGAAAGAATATAGCAAAAGACTGCCTGAGAGGGCTATTAGGGTACTGGACTTGGAGTCACGAAGACAGTTGGAAACCTGTTTTAAATAATTTCTAGTTGTATTATGCTAGACTGGTTGCAAAACCTACAGAGGTTCAATTTCTTCATTTGGAAAATGGGAATAATAACAGCATGAAGTTGTTGTGAGGATTACCTAGCATAGGGCCTGGCACATTGTAACTTAATACATTCTCATTGGTTGATTGATAAAATTAAGTAATATGTGTGAGGCATATTACAAACCTTAAAGTTACACACACACACACACACATACACATACATGTGTGTACAAACTTTTGATAAAATACATGTGCTTCTATTAAAAAAACACTAAAAATAATGAGAATAGTCCTTTCCTTGATAGGATAAATAGAATCTAAATCCAAGAGACAGAATGATGTGAGATTTTATATGTATATATGTGTGTGTGTGTGTGTATGTGTTCATGTGTATATGCCCATATATAATATATAAATCTATTTGTACCTGAGTATCTATATCTATATATTATATAATGTGTGTGTGTGTATACACACACATTATTAGGTATAGTGGTAGTAATAGTAGTAATAGTTTTAGCAGCAAATGTAGTAGTAGAAGTTGTAGTAGTAATAGTAGTAGTAGTTGTGGTGGTAGTGGTGGTGGTGGTGATAGAGAGGTCACTATCCTGCTCGTATTTTTTTTGTTTAGTGTCCTGCACACTATTGCACAGAAGAATAATATAACTGTTTTATTTAAATGAATGAAAGTATGAGTACATAAGCTCTATTTCTACGAGTTCACTGAAAGCATCTTTGGAAGAACTCCAGTAGCAGGCGGGACCAAGGGAGTGAGGGAAAGTGGTGTTTCTATATTATATTGATCTCACTTGGTTTTGATTTCTTCCACTGCATATGTATTTTGAAAACTCTTCATTCCAAGTAGCTTGAAGCTGATGAATGTTTGGTATTAGGATATTTTTTTTAATATTGCATTTAAATTTTTAAGGTTTAATGTTTTGTCTGGGTAATTTGGGGCAGGTATTTGTCAGTGCTGATTGTACAATTCTAGGATAGTTTATTTGCTAAAGTCTCATAGGTATTTTGAGGTCTAAATTTGTAGTATGGGAGTTTTCTGTCTGGTAGTTTATGAACACAGGGAGATTTTGTTGTATGATTCTGGTTAACAAGCTCAATTTTTGCAACTTAAAATGATATGTTGAATAGTTTTTACCATTTTCTGACATAATCTACTTTAATCAAGAAATGTTATTTCATAATTCTCAAGTAGCAATGATCTGGTCTTGAATCATTATTATGAAACCTTCTATACAAAGCAACATGACTTAGTATTTTCCTGACCCTTCTTTGTTGACATATTATTGATTGAGTTTCTCTAGATGTCACGAAGATTCTTTTGATGTCACACTAGCCATTTTATATGATCTCTAAGAAGTAAATGTTTTGGTAACATTTGACAAATTCAGCCTTTACTATTTCTTGGTAAAAAGCTGTCTTCTTGTTAAAAAAAAATCTGCATCATTGTCTGACCTTTTAATCATGTGCTCTGAGATTGGCTATATTCATTCTCTTCTTCCTCTTTGGTTGGGAAATGTTGCTATTACTACAACTACCTTGAGATCTTGCATTTGATGAGTATTGTACAAGTTTTAATTAAGATAATTTCAAAATTAGTTATGGTCTTTTTATAATTCTGAAAGTTTACATTAATATTGGTGTTGAATACATATTAATTGCTTTAAATATGTTGTTTCCATTCAACTTTGATTTCAGGAGGCCAAGAAGTCACTTAATATAGTCAACTATAGCTTTTTCCTTAAAAAACTTAATGCTTGAGGTGTTCTGCCACAAAGAAACCAATGAATATTCCTGAGTCATTTGGTTCAATTTGACTTCAGGATTTAAGCTCAAAGCATTCAGTATTTTTTATCCATGGAACATTTTAAGAATTTTATATTAATTGAGTCCTATTGGCAATGCTATATTATTTACAGAGGTATGCTATAAAATGTTTAACAACTGCCTCTCCAAAAACATGATACACTTTTAAGATCTACATTATTAATATTTTTCCCATAACTTTGTTAAATCTAGATAGCCAATAAAATAATAAAATCAGGCCTTAGTTTGCAGGATTTGTTAATTTCCAATGTTTAAATGATCACACTGAAAATGTAACAATCAGCTTGAGTAATGGTATGAGCTGGCTGCAGTATGCCCCTGATTAGAGAAAGATTCCATGAGATATATGAGCTGTTTAATCTATTTCTTCAAGGCAGCCATATAGATTGGTGCCATCTATGCACACAGCAAGTGATCAATAAGATGTTTTTCTCTAACTGCATCTTCAATTTGGAAGCCATACTTAGATCTATTTAGATAAGTTGATTGAATTTATGGCTAGGAAGAATCATTATGGGATTAAACTAACTAAATGAAAGATACAACACAGGCATAGCCTTTGATGGTCACTTCTACATCATGATGAAGCATCAGAGGACTTTAAATGAGATACCCCAGAATTACTGTAAAAAAAAATGCTGGCCTTAATGTTATTGTGCTCATATATACTTTGAAATATGTATTTCCTGGTACATATGTAGAAGGTCAGACATCTTTATTCATCCTTTAATTGCACTGATTTGTTTTTAAGTCAACCAGATTTTGTGAGACTTTCTTTAACTCTGATAGTGTCTCATGTGTTTATGAAGTAGAGCCAAGATGGTATATTCTCATTTTAATTTATGTTTGGATTCTTAAAACTAACACACAAAACCAAGTTAATTGGATATGCATTGCTAGAGAGACGCAGAAATCTTGCAGGCTTTGATGAGCTTTGAAACCTGCCTGTGGTATTCGGTCCCACTTGTAGAATGTAAACATGGGACTTCTCTCTTACCTGGCATCTTATGTACAGTGATGGTGGCATGTTTGCTCTCTAAGATCAAAGCTCACAAAAGCTTATCCTTTGAGTCTGCTCTTTGTCCTTGTGCACAAAGATGAGATAAATGTATCAGGGCTGCAAGAAACTCAGTGAACCATTAGCAACAGATGTACATTCCATGCCCTAGTAATAATACAGATGTTAGCAGTAAATTGATAAATCCCCCATCATCTTTCTTATCACTTGATATTCGCCTTCATGTTTACCTTTCAATGACTGTAAAGGACTGCTATTCAACAAAAGAGTAAGGGGGAAGACTGAAAGCAGGGATGTGGGGAGGCTGAAATTTTTAGTTTTCAGGTAAATAAAGCCCTGGAAAATGTACTTCTAAAATTAGTAGCAATAAAAATAGATTGGAATAAAATGTTGCAAAACTGTACATTTTCTCTCTGTGGTATTTTTGTGGCTTGTCTTTGTAGGAAGACCCTTCAAGCAGAGGTCATATCCTGGTTTGAAGTTGGTAGGTGGGGTTCCTGTTGAATGAGCTCAGGCACAGGCTGAATCAGACTAGTGTTCTATTCATTCATGCCTCTCTATATTACAGAGAGTAGCTAGGTGGTGCCTTGGATAGAATGCTGGGCCTGGAGTCAGGAAGACTCATCTTTTGAAGTTCAAATCTGGCCTCAGAAATTTACTAACTCTGTGACCCTGGGTAAGTCATTTAATCCTCTTCACCTAAATTCGTCATCCGTACAATGAGCTGGAGGAGGAAAAGGAAAGTGACTCCAGTATTTCTGCCAATTAAACCCAAAATGGGGTCATACAGAGTTGAACACAACTGAAAAAAGACTGAACAACAACAATAAAATAGATTTTAGCTTTTAAAAAAATCAAATATTGACTCAGAACATAGTAAATTATAAGAATTATAAGTCTCAGTTATAGTTGTGAAAAGCATATTTTGTTGTTCTCTTCTATTTGTACTATTTTGTTTTTGGTTTTTTTTTTTTGCAATATGACTATATAAAGCTCATGTGTAGAATTTGCAGTTATTGTAGTATATGGTGTAAATGGTTGGTCTAAACCTAATTTCTGCCAAACTTTTCTCTTTTTTTAATAATGCTTTATTTTTCCCAATTACATGTAAAAATGATTCTTGATATTTGTTTTTCTTTTAGATTTTGAGCTCCAAATTCTCTCCCTACCTGCCACACCCCCCCCCTTTGTATCGTAAACAAATGGACATAGGTTATACATGTTCAATCATACAAAGCATCTTTCCATATTAGTCATGTTGTAAAAGAAAACTCAGACAAAAAATAAATATGGTGAAAAATGGTATGCTTTGATCTGCATTAAGAATCCATTGTCTCTTTCTCTAGAGGTAGATAGCATTTTTTTTAATCTTAAGTTATTTGAAACTGCCTTGGATCATTGTATCACTGAAAATAGGTAAGACATTCACAATTGATCATTGTAAAATATTGCTTTTAAGGTGCACAGTGTTGTTCTGGTTCTGCTCACTTCATTTTGCATAAGTTCATGTGAGTCTTTCCAGGTTTTTTTGAAATTATTATTCCCCTCATTTCTAATAGCACAATAGTATTCCATTATAATCATACACCACAATTTGTTCAATAATTCTCCAATTGATAGACATGCCCTCAATTTCTAATTCTGTGCCATCAGAAAAAGAGCTTATGTGTGTGTGTATGTATGTATGTATGTATATATGTGTGTGTATGTATGTGTATATACATATATATATATATATATTCACAAATAGATCCTTTCCCCCCTTTTTATCTTTTTGGAATACAGACATGGTAGCTGGATCAAAGGGTATGCACAATTTAATAGCCCTTTAGGCATGGTTCCAAATTGTTCTCCAGAATGGTTGGACCAATTCATAACTCCAACAGTGTATTAGTATCTTAATTTTCCTACATGCCCACCAACATTTAAAATATTCCTTTTCTGTCATATCAGCCAATCTGATAGGTGTGAGGTGCTACCTCAGAGTTGTTTTAATTTACATTTATCTAATCAAGAGTGATTTAGAGCATGTTTTTGACATAACTATAGATATCTTTGATTGCCTGCTCTGGAAACTACCTGTTCATACCTTTTGATCATTTATCAATTGGGAAATGACTCGTATTATTATAAATTTGACTCAGTTCTCTACATATTTAAGAAATGAGGCCTTTAGGGATAGAGCCAAGATGGCAGAGTAAAAGCATTGACTTGTTTGAGTTCTCCCTCAAACCCCTCCAAATGCCTGTAAACAATGACTCTAAACAAATTCTAGAGCAGCAAAACCCACAAAAACAAACTTCCAGCCCAAGACAACTTGAATGGTTGATAGGAAAGGTCTGTTGTGCCAGGGTGGGAGAAGAGTGCAGTTCAGCATGGGCCACATAGGCAAAGACCAGGCCTGAGGAAACCCAGAGGCCTCAGGAGATTGAATCATGGGCAGCTGTGGTGGATTCCAGATTTCTCAACCCACAAACCCCAAACACAACTTAGAAGGTCAGTGGGAAAGGTCTGTTGGACCTGGGTGAGGTCTAGTCCTGGGCAGCTGTTTTGTGGGAGGGCCAAGTGGCTGATTGGAGGAGGATTGCAGGGATCTCTTTGCTGGTGCAGAGGCAAGATTCTTGCTTTGCCCATGCTTGGATCTGGGTCACAGTTCTGGGTGGTGGTCCTGGGGCCAGGAGGAGCACTGGAGTGGTGGAGCTTGTAGTGGTGGTGGAAAGGGAATCCTCCTCACAGGTCCAAGGCAGAAATGAATACTCATAGACCAGAGCACAGGTCAGGAAAGGAGTGAACACCTCACCTTTGATCATACCACCTTGGAAAAACTGAAAATTTAGAGGTCCCTAGCAATATCTCTGAAAACAGCTGCACAAAGCCCCTGTAGCTTGGGACAGTACACCCTCCACACTGGAAGCAGAACTCTACCTTAACAAAGAGTTTAAAAGTCAAGTAATTTGCTGGGAACATGAGCAAACAGTGGGGGTGGGGGGACTCAGACTATAGAATCTTACTTTGGTGACAAAGAAGATCAAAACCAGAAGAAGGCAACAAAGTCAAAGCTCCTACATCCGAAGCCTCCAAGAAAAACATGAATTGGTTTCAGGACATGGAAGAGCTCAGAAAAGGATTTTAAAAAGCAAGTAAAAGAAGTAAAGAAAAAACTGGGAAGAGAAATGAGTGTGATGCAAGAAAATCATGAAAAATGAGTCAACAGCTTGCTGAAGGAGACCCAAAAAAATACTGAAGAAAATAACACCTTAGAACATAGACTTGGTGCAGTTAGGTGGCACAGTGGATAGAGATCCGGCCTTGGAGTCAGGAGGACCTGAGTTCAAATCCGTCCTCAGACACTTGACACTAGCTGTGTGACGCTGGGCAAGTCACTTAACCCTGACTTCCTCACCAAAAAGCAAAAACAAAAACAAAAACAAAAAACAAACAAACAAACAACAACAACAACAACAACAACGAAAAAAGACCAACCCAAAGGGCAAAAGAGGTCCAACAAGCCAATGGGGAGAAGAATGCCTTAATAAACATAATTGGCCAAATGGAAAAGAAGGTCCAAAAGCTCACTGAAGAAAATAATTCCTTAAAAATTAGAATGGAGCAAATGGAAGCTAATGACTCCATAAGAAACCAAGAAATTATAAAACAAAACCAAAAGAATAAAAAAAAAATAGAAGGCAATGTGAAATATTTCATTGGAAAAACAACTGACCTGGAAAATAGATCCAGGAGAGATCATTTAAAAATTGTTGTACTACCTGAAAACCATGATCAAAAAAGAGCCTAAATATTATCTTTCAAGACTTTATCAAGGGAAACTGCCCTGATATTCTGGAACCAGAGGGTAAAATAGAAATTGAAAGAATCCACCAACCAACTTCTTAAAGAGATGCCCAAAAGAAAACTCTTAGAAATATTACAGCCAAATTCCAGAGTTCCCAGGTCAAGGAGAAAATATTACAGAAAAAAAAAAACAATTCAAGTATTATGGAGACACAATCAGGATAACACAAGATTTAGCAGCTTCTACATTAAGGGATCAGAGGTCTTGGAATACGATATTGTAGAGGTCAAAGGAGTAAAGGATTAAAACCAAGAATCACCTACCCAGAAAAACTGAGTATAATCCTTCAGGAAGAAAAAAAATGGAAATTCAATGAAATAGAAGACTTTCAAGCATTCTTGATGAAAGGACCAGAGCTGAATAGAAAACTTGACTTTCAAATATAAGACTCAAGAGAAGCATGAAAAGGTAAACAGAAAAGAGAAATTACAAGGGACTTATTGAAGTTGAATTGTTTACATTCCTACATTGAAAGATGATATTTGTAACTCATGAGACCTTTCTCTGTATTAGGGTAGTTGGAGGGAATACACACACACATATATATGTGTGTGTGTGTGTGTGTGTGCATATATATGTGTATATAGACAGAAGACACAGGGTGAGTTGAATATGAAGGAGTGATATCTAAAAAAATTAAGGAGTAAGGGAGGATTGTACTGGGAGGAGGAGAAAGGGAGAGGTAGAATGAGATAAATTATCTCACATAAAAAAGGCAAGAAAAAACTTTTACAGTGAAGGGAGAGGAGGGAAGTGAGAGGGAATAAGTGAATCTTACTCTCATTGGATTTGGCTTAAGGAGAGAATAATATACACACTCAATTGGGTATGGAAATCTACCTCACCCTATAGGAAAAGGGGGGGATAAGAGAGGGTGGGATGATAGAAGGGAGAACAGATTGGGGGAGTCAGAAGTAATGCACTTTTGAGAAGGGACAGGGTGAAAGGAGAGAGAAAATAGAATAAATGGGAAGTGGGATAGGATGAAGGGAAACATAGTCTTTCACAACATGATTATTATGGAAGTGTTTTGCATGACTACACATGTATAACCTATATCGAATTGCTTGCCTTCTCAATGAGGGGGGTGGGAAGGGAGGAAGGGAGAGAATTTGAGACTCAAAATGAATGTTTTACATGCACCTAGGAAATAAGATATACAGGCAAAGGGTTATATAAATCTTTCCTGTTTTACAGGAAAATAGAAAGGGAAGGGGATAAGAAAAGGGGGGTGATAAAAGAGAGGGCAGATTGGGGAAAGGGGTATTCAGAATGCACATCATCCTAAGGTGGGAGAGGGCAGAGATGGGGAGAAAATTTGGAACTCAAAATCTTGTGGAAGTGAATGTTGAAAACTAAAAATTAATTAATTAATTAAAATTTAAATTAAAAAAGGAAAGAAACGAGGCCTTTATAAGTGACACTTGCTGTAAACAATTTTTCTGAGCTTTCTCCTTTCCTTCCAATCTTGGTCACATTGGTTTTGCTTGTGCATAAATTTTTTAACTCAATTTAAGCAAAATCCATTTTACATTTTATAATGTTCTCTATCTCTGATGTTTGGTCATAAATTCTCCCCTTCTCCATAGATTTGGTAGGTAAACTATTCCTTGCTCTCCTCATTTGTTTATGGCATCATCATTTATAAGTAAATCATATATCTATTTTAAACTTTTCTTGGTATATGGCATGAGATGTTGTTCTGTAATTAGTTTCTGCCAAACTATTTTCCAATTTTCCCAGCAGTTTTTGTCAAATAATGAGTTATTGTCCCAAAAACTTGGGTCTTTGGGTTTATCAAACAATGGATTACTACGATCATTTGCTACTGAGTACTGTGTACCTAGTCTATGCCACTGATCCACTACTCAATTTCTTAGTGAATACTAGATTGTTTTGATGAGTACCATTCTGAAATACAATTTGATATCTGGTGCAGGTAGGCTACTTTCCTTCACATTTTTTTAATTAATTCCCTTGATATTCTTGACCTTTTGTTCATCCAGATGAATTTTGTTATTTTTTTTAGGTCTATAAATTTTGGGGGAAGTTTTGTTGGTATGACCCTGAATAAGTAGGTTAATTTAGCTAGAATTATTGTTTTTATTATGTTGGCTCAGCCTATCCATGAGCAATGAATATTTTTCCTATTGTTTAGATTTTGAATCTGAGTGAAAAGTTTTTTGTAATTGTGTTCATATAGTTTCTGTGTTTGTCTTGGCATGTAGACTCCCAAGTATTTTATATTATCTATAGTTATTTTAAACAGAAATACTCTATCTCTTGTTGCTAAACTTTTCAGCAATACATAGAAATTTGGATAATATATTTGGGTTTATTTTCTATCCTACAACATTTCTAGAGCTGTTAATGATTTCAGTTGTTTTTTTAGTTGGTTTTCTAGGATTCTCTAGGTATGCCATAATATCATCTGCAAAGAGTAATAGTTTTGTTTCCTCATTGCCTGTTCTAATGCCTTCAATTTCTTTTTCTTCTCTTATTGTTATAGCTAGCATTTCTAATGATTATTGAATAATAATGGTGATAAGCGGCATCCTTGCTTTACCCCTGATCTTATTGGGAAGTCTTTTAGCTTATTTCTATTATAGATAATGCTTACTGATGGTTTTAGATAGACATTATTTATTTTAAGAAAAGCTCCATTTATTCCTATGTTCTCTAGCGTTTTCAATAGGACTGGGTGCTGTATTTTGTCAAAAGCTGTTTTCTGCATCTAATGAGAGAATCATATGATTTCTGTTGGGTTTGTTATTGATATGGTCAATTATGCTGATAGTTTTTTTCCTGATATTGAACCAGCTTTACATCCCTGGTATAAATCTCATCTGTTCATAGTGAACAATCCTTGTGATGTATTGCTATAATCTTCTTGGTAGTATTTTATTTAAAATTTTTGTATCAATACTCATTAAGGAAATTTATCTGTAGTTTTCTTTCTCTGTTTTTGCTCTTTCTGGCTTAGGCATCAGCACCATATTTGTGTTATAAAAGGAATTTGGTAGGATTCTTTCTTTGTCTGTTTTTCCAAGTAGTTTATATTGTATTGAAATTAGTTGTTATTGAAATGTTTGGTAGAATTCACTTGTGAATCCACCTGGTCCTAGGGATTCATTGATGGCTTGTTCAATTTTTTTTTTTATGATGGAGTTATTTAAGTATTCTATTTCCTCTTCTGTTAATCTGGGAAATTTACATTTTTATAAATATTCTTTCTTTTCCCTTAGATTGTCTAATTTATTGGCAGGTAATTGGGCAAAATATCTCCTAATAATTGCTTTAACTTCCTCTTCATTGGTGGTGAATTCACCCTTTTCTTTTTTGATACCTTGGTTTTGTTCTTTCTTTTTTCAAATTACACTAACCAATGGTTTATCTATTTTATTGTTTTATTCATAAAACCAGCTCCTAGTTTTATTTATTAGCTCAATGGTTTTCAGGATTTCCAATTTGTTGTTGAATTGGAGATTTTTAATTTGTTTTTCTTTCTAGTTTTTTAGTTGTATGTCCAATATTTTGATTTCCTCTTTCTCTATTTTATTGATGTAATTTTTAGAAATATAAATTTTTCCTTAAGTACTTGATTGGCTGCACCCCACAAATTTTGGTGTGTTGTCTCATTATTCTCTTTAATGAATTTATTGTTACTATGATTTACTCTTCGACCTACTCATTCTTTAGGATTAGACTATTTAATTTCCAAGTCACTTTTAAACTATCTTTCCATTGCCCTTTATTGAATATAATTTTATTGCATTATGATCTGAAAATATGCATGTAATATTCTTGCTTTTCTGCATTTGAGTGTGAGGTTTTTGTGCCCTAACACATGGTCATTTTTTTCTGTAGGGGCCATGTGCCACTGAGGGGGAAAAAAATATATTTTTTTCTATTCCCATTCAATTTTCTCCAGAGGTGCATCATATCTAACTTTTCTAAAATTCTAATCACCTCCTTAATTTCTTATTTATTTTTGTTAGATTTATCTAGTTCTAAAAAGAAAAGTTGAGGGCTCCCACTACTGCTTATTTTCTCCTATAACTCATTTGACTTTTCCTTTAAGAATTTGGATGTTATATTATTTGGTGCACATATATTTACTATTTATATTACTTCATTGTCTATGGTGCCTTTTAGCAAAATGTAGATTCTTTCCTTACCTCTTTTAATTAGATCTAATTTTGTATTTGCTTTGTCTGAGATGATGATTGCTACCCTGCTTTTTTCTACTTCAGCTTAAGCATAATAGATTCTGCTCCCTCCCCTTACTTTCATTCTTTGTGTATCTCTCTACTTAAAATGTGTTTCTTGTAAAAAAAAAAAAAACATATTGTAGGATTTTGGTTTTTAATCCATTACTAACTGCTTCCATTTTATGGGTAAGTTTGTCCCTTTTACATTCACAGTTATGATTACTGAAAGTGTATTTCCCTCCATCATATTCCTCCATTTATCCTTTTCTCTCTCTTCTTTAACCCTGTCCCTCCTCACAAGTGTGTTGCTTCTGATCACCACCTCTTCCAACCTTTCCTCCCTTCCAGCAGTATCCCCTCTTATCCCCTCCTCTCTGACTTCCCTATAGAGTAAAAAAGATTTCTATACCCAACTGAATGTGCTATTTCCTCTTTTAAGTGAATTCTGGTGAGAGTAAGGTTCAAGTAATAACCAATCTACCCCCATCTTTCCCTCCACTATAACAGGTCTTTTGTGCCTCTTCACGTGAGATAATTTACCCCATTCTACCTCTCCCTTCACTTGTCTTCCAATGCAATCCTCTTTCTCACTCCCTAATTTTTCATAGCATTCTATCAAATGTGCCTTCTGTATATGTATATATATATATTCTTTCTCACTGCCCTAATAACAATAAAGTTTCTATGTGGGGTTGTAAACAGTTTCACCTTATTGAACCCCTTATGATTTCTGTTTCCTGTTACCTTTATATGCCTCTCATATATTTGAAAAGCAAATTTTCTGTTCAGTTCTGGTCTTTTCATCAGAAATGCTTGAAACTTCTCTATTGCATGGAATATCCATTTTCCCCTGAAGGATTATACTCTGTTTTGTTGAGTAGGTTATTCTTAATTGTGGTTCCTAGCTCCTTTGCCTTTCTGAATACCAAATTCCAAGCCCTCAGATCCATTAAAGTAGAAGCTACTAAATCCTATGTAATTCTGACTGTGGCTCCACAATATTTGAATTGTTTTTTTCTAGATGCTTACAGCATTTTGTCCTTGACCTGAGAGCTATGGAATTTGACTATAATATGCCTGGGAGCTTTCATTTTGGGATCTCTTTTAGGAGGTGATTGGTGGATTCTTTCAATTTGCATTTCAACCCCTGGTTCTAGGATATCAAGGCAACTTGCCTTGTCCAGGCTCTTATTTTTTTTATCATGGCTTTCAAGTAGTCCAATAATTCTTAAATTACCTCTGATTGATCTATTTTCCCAGTTAGTTGTTTTTATAATGAGGTATTCCACATTTTCTTCTACTGTTCTATTCTTTTTATTTTGTTTTGTTTCTTGATATCTCATGAAGTCCTTAGCTTCTATTTGCGCAATTCTAATTTTTAAGGAATTCTTTCCTTCTGTAAGCTTTTGTACCTCCTTTTCCATTCGACCAAATCTACTTTTTAAGGAGTTGCTTTCTTCAATGGATTTTTATATATCTTCCATCTTTTTGTGCTTCCTTTACCAAGCTGTTGACTTTTTTTATGATTCTCTTGCATCATTCTCATTTTTCCCCATTTTTTTCTTCTTTCTTATTTAATTGTTAAAATTCTTTTTGAGTTCTTCCAGGCATTCTTTTTGGGCTTGAGACCAATTTACATTTTAATTTGAGGCTTCAAATGTAGCCATTTTGACATTGTTGTCTTCTGAGTTTGTGTTTTGATCTTCCCTTTCATCACAGTAACTTTCTGTGGTCAAGTTCTTTTTTTTTTAATTTTTGCTCATTTTTCTTAGCTCCTCTTTTATGATTTTAATTTTATGTTAAAGTTGGGCTCTGCTCCTGGGGTAGGGGGGAGACTATCCCAAGCTTCTTTCTACAGGGGAGCACATGGCTTTGCAGATGACCTGCTGCACTAGAGACACAGGGTCTTTCTGCTGGTCTGCTGCTGCACCAGGTGGTTGGGCCCTCACCACTGACCCACACTGGGGCCCAAGGACTTGCTGCTGGCTTGCTGAGTTGTGGCCTGCTTCTGGCTTGCCTGGATGCCACCTATATTGTACTATTCTCCTTCTTTACCAACATAAGACAGACCCATCCTGTCAATCTTTAAAGTTGTTTTGGGCTGGAAAATTGTTTTGCCCCCATCCCTTTGTTGGTCCTGCTGCTCCAGATTTCATTTTGAGGCATTATTTTATAGCTAGTTGGAGGAGAATTTGTAAGAATTTAGGCCTATTCCTGCCTTACTCCACCATCTTGGTGCCACCCTGTCAGTCATATCCCCAAGAAGTTCTTGTTTTTAAAATACCCCCTCTTCTCTTGCACTAGTATTTTGGATATTATGAAATACTGGACAACTCTTTTTTTTTTTTAGGCAATTGAGGTTAAGTGACTTGCCCAGGATCACACAGCTAGTCAGTGTCAAGTGTTTGGTCTGAGGTCAGATTTGAACTCAGGTCTTCCTGACTTCAGGGCCAGTGCTCTATTCACTGTGCCACCTAGCTGTCCCTGGACTACTCTTTTACATTTCTTCTGATTCATTTTTGTAAAGTTAAACTACAGAGCTATTTAGAGCCAAAAAGGACTTTAGCAGTCATCTAGTTATATCATTTCATTTTACACGTAAGAAGTTTGATTTCCAAAGAAGTTAAGTGCTTATGGTTCAGGGTTGTTGGGATGCTCAAATGAGATAAAAGATGTAAAGCATTTTACAAAATTTTAAGCGTGATATAAATGCCCATTATTGTTGTTATTAGCCTCCAGTCACCAAATCTCTAGTCTGGTGATAACTTCATTCCCTAAGCCATCTATTGACCTCTGGCTGAGCTCATATAATGTGTCTAGAGCAATATAGGGGTACATTGGCAAATATTTAACAACTAGGATCTCTAAAAGGAAGGCAAAGTATGCACAGACATATATTTCAGGTATATTTGCATTATGACATTTTCTTAAGTCCAGACAAACAACAAAACAATTGATCAAGTCTTAATTTGTAGACACTGCTAATTTCTGAGGTAGGAATGTTAACTTAAAAAATTTAACAATGGACTCTTAACAAGCTATTTAAAGCTGGCTCTAGCACACCCCTGTAAAAATCACAACTACAATGGTAAATCTAAGCTTTGAATCTAGGTCCCCACCAAATACTATGTTCTTAATACTGCAACACATTGTGCCCAGCAGCTTTGCCAATAATGTACAAAATAAATCATTCTTATGAAATCTTAATGAAGATCAAAGCATACTATTTTCACTTTATTTTTTTTATGTTTTTTTCCTTCTTGGTCTGTCTCTTCTTTCACAATATAGGAAATAATGGCCAGGTATAGCAAGTGGAGAAGGTCCTATGATAAATTTGATATTTTTGTTAATAAAATCAAAACTCTATACCATAAAAAAAAAGCATCCTTTCCCCTCCTCTCTATTCACTCTGACATTTAGTCACATCACTTGTCATTTCTATAGGTATCCTCTTCCACAGAACTCTTTCAGGATATTTTCAGTCAGGATAAATATAAAGCCCACATGATATCATGGAAAGAATGGATTTGTAGTCAAAGAACCTGGGATCAAATCCTGAGTTTATTAAATATAACTTGGTTTCTCTTTGAAAAATTAGTTCTCCTCTTAGAAAGGAAATTGGTTAAAATAAAACTTTTACGATAGATTATTCCTGAGGTCCCTTCCAACTCTGAGTCCTAGACATCTGCTCTGTCAGAATTCCCACTTTTTTCCTAAAAGTCAGTTATAGTGAGATTTCTGGGGAGTAGGACACCCTATCTCTTAATTTCTCTCCTTCAAGCTGTTGCTCCACAGCTGTCAGAAGCACCACTAGACACAAAGAAAGGAACTTTCTATCCAGTAAATAACCATGTCATGTTAAATGAAGGAAGAACAAACTAGGTCTATAGTGAGTTGGTAAATACCCAATATTTGACATTGTTATGCATTTCTTTAAAAATGTCATTAAAGGTTTCTAAGCTCCTTAACTGAGTGGATAGACAACATAAAGTCCTAAAGAACAAGAGGCTGAATGGATGGTGAATAGTAGGCTGACTTTGGAGTCATGGAGACCTGGGTTCCAGTCTTCCCTCTGGAACATACTGTCAGTATAGTCTTGGACAACATTTAACTTCTCAGTGCCTCTAGGCAACTCTCTAAGCCTCTAAGTTTTGGGTAAGGTGCTGACCTGAAGTAGTCAAGAGAGTTTCATCACAGAGAATTCCCTAAACCAATGAAATTACAGGTCTGGGTAAAAGAAATAGAACCTAGACTCACATCTTTAATGTAGATTTATGTCTGAATTAATGGTGTTTTCTGCACTTAGAAGAGGAGTTATGAAATGGCTCATGTTAATGCCCTGGTTAACTAGCCTTTTAAGAGCAGAATCATTACAAATTCAGGCACTGTTGCATAAGTCTATATCAGAGACATGAGCCAAGGTTACAAAAAAAAAAAAAAGGAAATGAAGCAAAGCTAACAGTTATTACTTTTTACATTTACATAGCTTTCTTTAAAGTTTTCAAAGTGCTTTACATGCATTATCTAATTTGATCTTTGCAATAACCGTGTAAGATAGGTACTACAGTTAATTTTGATTTGTTTTACTCCTGTGCCTCTCAAAATAGCTGAAATGTATATAGTATTTTAAGATTTGCAAAAAAAAAAACTTTGTATGTTGTTGTTTAGTTGATTAATTGTATCTGACTCTTTGAGACCCCTTTTGGGGTTTTCTTGGCAAAGATATTAGAGTGCTTTGCCGTTTCCTTCTCTAGTTCACTTTATAGATGAGGAAACTGAGGCAAACAGGGTTAAGTGACTTGCTCAGGAGGCTCAGCTAGTTAAGTGTCTGAGGCCAGATTTGAACTCAGGTCCTCTTGATTCTAGGGCTGGCACTCTATTCACTGTGCTACTTTGTACAGATCATGCCATTTGATCCTCACCATAATCCTGGGTAGGGAAGTTCCTCCAAACATTCTTCACAATTTTATTAAAGATTTGAGGCAGTGAGGCAGCTCTATACCTTCTCCATTCAATTTGGAGGGGGGGGGGAAAGAGAGAGAGAGAGAGAGAGATTATACAGATAGAAATTGATATAGAAATAGATAAAATAGATGTAGATAGGTATATAGGTTTTCCCCCCAGAACAGAGCCAAATAGGTTTAGATGCCCTTCTCCTGGTCTGATCTAAATTTATGGAACTAATTATATAAAACAGCACAATGTCATTCACAATAGGAGCATTTGAAGGACATCACTGTTTATAGGTAATTTCCATTTTATTTACCCTCTGCACTGGGCAATTTCCATGATAGCAGCAAAAACCTTTGGCAAGTATGTATTTCCCTGTTTTATCCCTGACTTGATATAAATAAAAGAGAGGGCCATTTTAACAAGTTATCTTTGCTGTTAAATCTTTCTTGGAGTCATATTATTTTGAGAAATGCGTGAGAGACCTTACCTTTTTGGAAAAGAGTTTTTCAGGTGATGATTTGTTCTACTGAATTAAAGGCCTTATAATGGTTAAAAAAAAAAGGATAAGCACAATGAATGGGGTGTTTTATCCTCTGCTCTGTACTCTGTAATTGTGGAACCTCTGAAGGGACTTTGGCCTAAAAATCCACAAAGGGAAAGAAACTAAGTAAAAGAATGAGTCCCTCCATCAAATGGACAGTAAACTGGGACCAGAGTTTTTAAATAAAAAGATAGTAAGCTGAGTTGCCTTTGGGAAAGTACAAGAACTTTCAATGACTCTTAAAAAAAAGTTCATATTTTTAACACCAACATGTTTTTGTGATGTATTCCTGAAATTCATGGAATATCATGGTCTCCAACAAACTGAAGTTGAGGATTACCCAAATGGCAACAGAGAAGCAAATGATGGTTATTAGCAGGCTGTAAGACATCACAAATGAGGAATTGGCCAGAAGTAATATAACTCCTGTTATCGTGAATATGTACAACTGGAATAAAACTACAAGCCAGTCTTTCCCTCACTAGCATGAAGGAAAACCAATGGAGGATAGGCTGTATTTTCTGTTGGTATCCATACAACATTAGGATATCTATAAGAAGCACCCTAGCACAAGGCGTGGACTTCACTGTAACAGATTAATGGAAGGACATGGACAAGTATTGTTCAGATTGGACAGGCAGAGATGGATAGCACTCTGTAACATTGAAGAAATTACCAACATTCATAACAGATAACAGATCCAGGTAAGGATTGAAGTTGAAGATATTTCCTAAGTCTGAGAAAACAAGAAGTAATGTCATAATTTAAGTGAAATCATTAACTAGAGAAACATTTTAAGTTATGAATGAAAGGAATTCATTAATATTTATTGTAAGAATTTGAGTGATCATTATAGTTGTAATATCACTTTTAGGCTTCTTTACTTCTTTACTATTCTGCATTATTTTTCATAATTTAATGCTAAGGTCTTCCCTTCCTCCCTTCCCCTTTCTTTCCACCCTTCCTTCCTTCCTTCTTCCCTTCCTCCCTCTCTTCAACTACTTCCTTTCTTACTTCCTTTGTTCCTTCTTTCCTTCTTTCTTCCTTCCCCTTTTTCCCTCCCTCCCTTCCCCTTTCCTTCCTTCTTTCTTTCCTTCCTACATTCCTACTTTCCTTCCAATGTTCCTACTTTCCTTTCTTCCTTCCTTCCTTCCTTCCTTCCTTCCTTCCTTCCTTCCTTCCTTC
>NW_020953946.1:494210-592932 GCF_900497805.2 Vombatus ursinus | reverse complement strand
TTCCTTCCTTCCTTCCTTCCTTCCTTCCTTCCTTCCTTCCTTCCTTCTCTCTTTCCTTCCTTCCTTCCTTATTAAGAGGAAAAAAAGAAAATCATCAGCAATGTACTTAATCCTAATGGTTAAATGGACCAACCGAGCAGAATGATGTCAACATTTCACTGAAATAAATGGGGCACTGAGTGGGGGAGAAAGTGCAGGCTTTGCTTCTGTCATTGCTCAAATGAAGACAGTTTTTTCCCTGCCAAGCTGGGTTAACAAGGCAGTGGCACATCAGGTTACAATATGACAGTTGTATTCTTGCAGATAGAAAGAGAGAGATTCTTCTTTTTCTAAAAACGAAAGACAAAATAAATTGACCCCTGGGTTGAAATTTTTCCAGTTGGTTCTCAGCCCACATTTTCTACCAGGAGAATTGTTTTCAAAAATCGCCAAGCACAGAAGAATCAGGGCACGTGCCTCCATCTAAATCAACAAGCTCTCCAACTCATTACTGTCACTGTCATTTCAGGACAAGAAGAGGGTGGTTATGGTGAATGGGGACTTCTCAGAATACCAGGATAGGATGGCACTGGGGGCATAGTTCTCCTTGTGTGCCCCCCCCACTTGGGCCTTGTAGGTATCATTCTAATCCATGGATGTATGGCTCTAATACAGAGCAGCCTCAGATTGAATCTCCAAATCCTACAGCCTGACATATATTGTGAATTTCTGACATACAAAGTCATACTGAAGCAAAAAGCTTTGCCATCTGACTGTGGCTGGAGAGTGTCAAAGGTGTGCTCTGCAAAGAGGCATTTTTTTTTCCTAACTGGTTTACTAACATCATTTTGTTATCCCTACCTAGGGGACTCTGGGAAACATGCTTCCTGACATAGTTACCATGAAGGCCTAATGTTCATAAATGCCAAGTTGTCAGTCTCATCGGGTCTAAGCAACCGCAATAGAAGGTGCCTTTTTTTTTTAATGCTACCCCAGAGTCAATTAAAATACAGTAATGCTGACATCTGCAGAATACGAAATGATCAAAGTAAAGAATGCCCATACAGCTTCTGACATAAAAACAGTGTGTTTGGAAGCAGAGTGACACAGTGTAACAGGTCAGGTAATTATGAGAAAATCTATGATGTATCTGTTGCAATTGCTTAGCTTGTTCCCATTATCAGAGCCATCAAATAGAGCAGGGCTCTCACTTCTCCTGATGGATTGTAAAGCTAGTGACACCCTCAGCTCTCCTGATACAGATGGCATCTCAGGAGTGACTGAATTAATTTGACAGTAAATAGGTGACCGCAGTTACTGTCTTTTAAAAATATATATTTTTTTAATTGCACCAGGATAGCTCCCCCACCCCCACTTCTGGGAATAGCTGAGAAAGTCAGAGGCCTTATTAACAACACCCCTTCACCAAGCCTCCCCCCTCCACATCTTCACCATCACACTACCACTCTTCCCTACATACCCCACGCACTTTGAAGTTGTTTTATGGTTTGTGCAGTAATTGCGCAGGCACACATATGCTGGGCTGTTGTTTTATCGTTTGCATGGTAATTGCTCAATAGGAACAAATTTTTATGCCCCCCCCCAGCCTGAACATGTGCATTAATTACAATGATTAAGGGATTTCTCTGATTTGGGGGGCCTTGATGTGTTTATTAAATTAATGAAGGAATTTGACAGATGAGTCTGTAGGCTTAGGGTACAGTTAGGCTAAAGCCATGGGTATATTTTAGAGAGCTGAATATTTTCTGCCTCACTAACATTATAATTGGTTTAATGGATTTTCAGTTATGTGCATTGGCTTTTTCCCTCCTCGCTAAAGCAGACTAATTACAGCTTTTTACATTAAATTCTAATAGATTTCAATTTATCTCCTCTAAATTATTACAATAATTACAGTAATAAATTAAGCATATAGATATCATTAATCAAAACCATTTGAGTTTGGCATCATAGCTATGTACCCCAGTCCTTGCTGACTAAATGTAATTGCAAAAACATACTTAACTATATAGCCACTAGGTTGGTGTCTTTGGGGAGGAGCTCATAGACTTGTGTTTGCAATCACACATAGGTATAAATGAACATAGGATGTCTCTAAAAAGTCTGCAAAATAATTCATTTCAAAGGAAGGAGGTTTGACTTGCAGGTAATAATACCTAGATAATGATTTTGTGCTGGATTAGATACTTGCTCCTTTCTTTCCTCCCCTCTTCTGTCTCCCACTATTCTAGCATTGGCTTTCTGCTCTTTTCCCTTTTTGCCTACACAAATATGCATCACAAATGTTCCTTTTGCTTAGTGAAGTCAGCATCTGATTCCATTTATTACCGGTGCTTCAGTTCAATTTTAATGGCATGCCATTATGCTAGGCAGAAAAAGAAAAACTTACCTCTAGCTCCCTTAATCAGGGCTGCCCCCAACTTTAGGCACTGCAAGGCTGCAGACTTATGCTTCAAGTACGAGATATACTTCAAATGTACTCGATACACTTCATTGGCTCACTTTGTCACCCTGTGCAGATGTAAAGTGTCATGTGTAGTAGGTGTGTGAAGTTTAGGCTGATTCCAATATAAATTGTAACAGAACAGATGGCCACAGATTTTCAGAGATTTAGACAGGTGATTTTAAATTTTTTTTGAAAGAAAACCAAACTTCCAGGCTTGTCCTTCAAAAGTCCTAGGGTGATAGCTCCAACCCAGTGCATACTGTTTAAAGGATTATTTATGCAGAAAATAGGAGGGGAAAAAAAGGAAATGTAATGCTTAAGGTATTTTAATCCAACTTTTTTCCCCAACTGAATAAAGAACAGCTGTTGTATTTCCTCTACCTTATTGGAATTTCATTCTTTTTTGGAAAAATGGTCATTTGGAACATTTTAGAGTTTTGTTTGTTTGTTCCCCTGAACCTATAAAGAATCAAAACTAATTACATTTATGGAACAACCTTCTGCACTACAAAAAAAAATGAGCATAGACTATTTCTACATAAATATATCACATCCCCATTAATATACCCATAGATACACCATTAAATTCTGGGCCTACAGTTTGGAGTCTAGGAAACATAAACTGCATTTACATGGAAATGGGAGGATTTGACAGCCACTACATCAGAAGAAGTGGATGGAGAAGTTTCTCTTATTTTCAGAGGCCATGTTCCTGGAGTAAAAGTTCCTCATGATTAAACCGCCCCATGGTGATTCATTACTATAATGAATAGATTCAACATGACTGACAATTGAAATCTAGCTGACTTTTGTGAGCTCACTCACCTGACCTAACCAACCTTTCTCAACGTTTGAGGCTCATGGTCTTATTTCAAAGATAACATCCTTACATAGAATATGAAACAATTTGCTATTTGCCACTTTTTGGAAAAAATGAATATTTTAGAATCAGGTTAACTGTGACACTTCTCTCTCCCCTATCCAACACAAACATTCAAACCCTAACCACAACCATTGGGATTTATGAAAAGTGCAATGAGGGCACAGATGTTCTGTTCAGTCCAATTAATATTTAAGAGCCCACTTCACGCAAAATATGGTGATAAAACCTGAGAATACAAATTTGAATAAGACACAATGTCGACTCCCAAAGATATTTCAATATAGTTAAGGAGATGGCACATAAATACTCCAATCTTTAAATAAATGTCATTCTATAATTCTGTGATATGTGATTTCATCAATAAGGTTGATATATACACTCATGCATTCACAAGAAAGTCTCCACCCAATATGCTTCTTCCTTACATTGTAATGATACCAGTGGGCTGGACATCTGTTATCCCTCCCTCTTGCCATGTGACAAGGCCTCCTTTTTGGATTATACATTTGATGACACCCTTTCCTCTGGTCCTTCCTTTTCACTGTGTGTTGTAGCCTGCTTACATCAACTGTACCCTCTGCAGGATTTGCTGGAGGTGTTCATCACTGTCACATTGAAGACTGTTTCTCTATAGATGCTGAAATCCTCCAGATGCTTCTGTTTGTGACTGGCATTGTGCCAGTTACCACAAGTCCCAGGGTGTGCTGAGTGTATTGGCATACTTTAAAGTGCAGCTTCAGTGCCAATTACTTCTTTTGAGGGAAAGGGAAGGATCCATGTTAATGTCTGTTAAGGTAGTGCAGTAAATAATCTCGGGCCTGGAGTCAGGAAGACTCAACCTCCTGAGTTCAAATCTGGCCTTAGACACTTACTAGCTGTGTGACCCTGGGCAAGTCACTTACCCCTGTTTGCCTCAGATAAAATGAGCTAGAGAAGGAAATGACAAACTGCTCGAATCCTGAATGGTGTCACAAAGAGTCAGACATGACTGAAAAATGACTGAATAACAACAACAACAACAGGATATGACAACACACTTGGCATTCACAGTAGGAATGAGTACAGGACTACCATGACATTGCAGAACCTCCAAGATAAGATATAGCACCACTCAAAAGATTTTGGCCTAATTATCCACACAAGAAAAACCAAGTGGATAAAAAATGAATCTATCATCAGGACTGTAACATGTACTTAGATGAACAACCACTGGCTTTCATCCATTAGTGCATAGTTATCATGGACAAGCACTGCAAATGGATAATTAGTTGGACCCAGAATAAAAACAGGAAGAGGAGAATGGGTTGCATTAATTTAATTTAGAAATTGCAAATTTATTTTAATAATCCTAAACTTTTTCTTGAAACAAAGTCAGAAGCACAGAAGATTGTAATCCAAATTAGAATATGGCCAGTATCTAAAAGAGGAACAGAGTACTACATACTATTGAAAAATTAATGAAGTCTCCACATAAAAGGTGACATCTGAACCTGGCTTTGAAGAATCTTCACACTTAGAGATGGAGAGGAAAAACCTCTCAAAATACCTGTAAAAGTGGCTCTAAACAAATTATAGAGCAGCAGAACCCACAAAAAAATGGAGTGAAACAAATTTCCAGCCCAAGATAACCTGGATGGTTGATTGGAAAGGTATATTATGCCGGGCTGGGAGAGGAGCACAGTTCAGCATAGGTGAAGGCAAAGACCAGGCCTCAGCAAAGCTGGTGCAGCCCTCAGAGGACTGAATCATGGGCTGCTGCAGTGTTTACACATAAACACCAAAGACAACTTAGAAGGTCAGTAGGAAAGATCTGTGACCATGGTGAGAGAGAAGCTTGGTCCCAGCCCCAGTCCTGGCATAGCCCCAGGGCAACAGCTGCTTCCAGAGTTCTCAACCCACATATTGAGGGGGAATTGAGTGGCTGATGATCAGAGAGGGATTGAAAGGATCTCTTTGCTGGTGCTGAGGTAGCAATCTCTTGTTTTGCCTGTGCTTGAATCTGGGTCACAGTTCTGGGTGGTGGTCCTGGGGAAAGGTGGAACTTGCAATGGTGGTGGAGAGGGAATCATCCTCACAGTCCCAAGGCATAAAAGAATGCTTGTGGTCACTCATAGACCAGAGTACAGGCCAGGAAAGGAGTAAACACCTCACCCTTGATTGTACAACCTTGGAAGAACTGAAAATTTACAGGTCCCTAGAAGTATCTCTGAAAACAGCTGCACAAAACCCCTGAAGTTTGGGACAGTACATTCTCCACACTGGAAAAAGACCTCTACCTTAACAAAGAGTTTATAATGCAAGTAATTGGATGGGATCATGAGCAAACAGTGCAAAAACAGTCAGACTATAGAATCTTACTTTGATGACAAAGAAGATCAAAACATACAACCAGAAGAAGATAACAAAGTCAAAGCCCCTACATCCAAAGCCTCCAAGAAAAATATGAATCAGTCCCAGGCCACAGAAGAGCTAAAAAGGGATTTTGAGAAGCAAATAAAAGTAGAGGAAAATTGAGAAGGGAAATGAGAGTGATGCAAGAAAATCATGAAAAATGAGTCAACAGCTTGCTAAAGGAGACCCAAAAAAATACTGAAGAAAATAACACCTTAAAAAATAGCCTAACCCAAATGGCAAGAGGTTCAAAAGCCAATGAGGAAAAGAATACCTTCAAAAGCAGAATTGGCCAAATGGAAAAGGAAGTCCAAAAGCTCACTGAAGAAAATACTTCCTTAAAAATTAGAATGGAGCAAATGGAAGCTAGTAACTTTATGAGAAACATGACTACTATGGAAGTGTTTTGCATGACTAAACATGTATAAGCTGTATCAAGCTGCTTGCCTTCTCAATGAGAGTGGGTGGGGAGGGAGGAAGGGAGAAAATTTTGAACCCAAAATTTTAAAAACAAATGTTAAAAATTGTTTTCACATGCAACTGGGAAACAAGATATACAGGCAATGAGGTATAGAAATCTGTCCTGCCGTACAGGAAAATAGAAGGGGAAGGGAGAAAGTGGGGGGAGAAGGAAGGAAGGGCCGATCTGGGGAAGGGGTATTCAGAATGCATGCTTTATTGGGGTGGGGGGAGGGATGAGATGGGGAGAAAATTTGGAACTCAAAATCTTGTGGAAGTGAATGATGAAAACTGAAAATAAATAAATTAATAAAAAAATTTTAAAGATGGAGAGGAAGGAAATAATGACAATAATCGCTCACATTTATAAAACATCTTAAGATTTACAAATCACTTCATGGATATTATTTATTTTAGTCTCCCAATAACTCTATGAAGCAGTTTGTTATGATCATTCCCACATTATACAGATAAAGAAACTCTTTGTCATGAGAATTCTATAAAATGTGAAATTCTTAAGCATTCCTTGATGTTTGATGTGGCCATAGCCATACTTCCTCATGACACCACTTAAAGGTTTCTCTGATGAAAATCTTTATTAGGACTTGAGCAGAATTATGTTTCCTATTTCTCTGAAATAAGGCTTCTCTGCAGCTTCAGAAAAGAACCTTTCTTGAAAGGTATGGCTCAGAAATATTAGGAGCAGTATATATGTGTGTGTAGGTGCATGTGTGTGCATGTGTCAGATAATATTAGGTGATAGGAGAAACAGTGGCCTGAGAATCAGAAGACCTGTGTTAAATTCTTGACTCTTACATCCTGGGACCTTGATCAAGTCACTCAACTTCATTAGGTCTCAGTCTCTTATCTGTCAGATGCTGAATGGGGCAGTTCATTAAGTGTCTTCTAATTGGGCCAGTCAATAAACAAGCATTTATTAAGCACTGACTATGTTTAAGGAATTGTGCTCCCTTATATCTCTAAGGTTTTCGGTTTCTGGGGTGGTAGAATACACATAGGGTCAGCATGAGGGGGAGAACTACTAAATGCATAACTTCCAACAAAACTGGACTTTCTTCAACAGTTCTTTATGTAAAAGAACATCTACAGAACAAGCTGGAGAAAACAGTTCTAAATCTTGAACCCAGAGACCAAGAGAAATGAGAATTAGAGGAAAGTATATGGATAAACTTAGCACCTGTTCAGCTATCAGGTAATGGGGGAGCATCCCAGATAGTCCGCAACAAATTTTGGAGAGAGACCTCAATCTTAAACTCGAGAGCAGTCTTCAATCCTCTATCAGTCAGTCAAACAGCCTTTATTAAGCACTTATGTGCCAGGCACTGTCTTAAGCATTGCCTTCTCTCCTACTTAGGGTGGCAAGGATTACTGGTTGCAAATTGGACTTCTCAATCACACTGACCCACATGGAGAACAGCACTATTAACAGAAACAGCTTTGATCATGAAGGTCAGGGGAAAATAGAGAGTTATCACAAGTGTTTCAACAAATTTTAACTGTTGAAATTTATAGACAGGAATAGTCAAAGATTGATTACTTCCCCCCATCTACTAGCAGCTGCAACACACATGTAAGAACTATCTCCTAGGGCAGGCATACCTGGAACATCATAGCCAATGCTTATTTTGGGATATTATTTCCCTATGCAGGAAGGAGATTTTTGGTTTCTAGGTTTGTAGTACCTTAAAGAAGGTACTAGGGATTAAATTTTAGGATTCAGGACAGCCCTGCAAAAAGGGATTCCTTTCTAAGCAAGTAATGTGATGTGCTTAATAAGCAAAGAGTAGAGAATACTATGTATTTTTTCTTTTACTAATTTTAAATGAAGATTTTAAAAAATAAATATAATTCTGAGTATATTTCTTTCTCTTTTTCCTTTTCATAGCTATATATCTTAAATTCAGTTCTTCCAGTCTTTTCTTCTCTCTCCCCTATAAAATCAGAACCTGTGTTAATTATTGACTTTCTCAATGCCTTGCTTTCCTCATATGTAAAATAAGGAGGTGGGACCAGATGATCTCTGAAGTCCCTTCCAGTTCTAGATCTCTGTCCCTATAGACCAAAGTGTACCAAAGTTAGTCATTGGCAAAATGTCAATCACATACTATTTTGGGGGAGTGGGGGTTGGACTTGAGATTTCATTGAAAGAATTCCCAAAACGAATACCTCTACCAACTTCAAAGAGCAACTGCTTTTCTACTGACCATATTAGAGAGTTACCAGAAACACTTAGAGATTAAATGACTTGGCCAGAGTCACATAGTCAGGACTTGAACCCAGGTCTTCTTGATTGGGGATAGCTGTTGCTGCTGCATTGGATTTTTAGTTGCTTTTCTCTTTTCTCTTTTCACCAATGTAATATATTCCCCAGACTGATCTGTCTAGGAAGATCAAAACAGGAGTATGTACAGACATTTTTCAGGATTTACATTTTTAAGCTACACAATTCTTTTAAAATGCTGCTAAAGATAACAAAATTGAAGTCCTTCCCCAGGCAATCTTTTTGCTTCATATTAATTTTTTTTTCTGCTAGCCATATGGGAGACTCTATCACACCAATTCAGCCCTGATGTCTTGTCCTTGGTATGGTATTCTTTCTCTCTCCATCCCTGCCCATAATCCATGATCAAATCATTTTTTTTAAATGCACCTGGATAGGGTGTGTCAACTCACCAACACTGTAACTTTCTGGATTCAAGTATACTTCCTGGGCCTGCTTCCCTTTGTATATTGAATTACCCATTAGAATGTAAGCTCCTGGAGGGCAGGATGCTTATGAAAAGCATCTTTACTTTTTTTTGTGTGTTTGTATATCTAGTTCTAAATACAGTACAAAGCATTTAATAAGCCTTTAATGAATACCTTTTCTTTCTTTCTTTCTTTCTTTCTTTCTTTTCTTCCTTCCTTCCTTTCTTCTTTCTATTCTCTCTTTCTTCCTTCTGTTCTTTCTTCCTTTCTTACTTTTTTTCCTTCTTTCTTTCTTTCTTCTCTCTGCCCTTGAGCAAGAAGTTGAAATATGACTTATCTGTTCTTCCATCTTTATCTCTCAAAAAGAACCAGAAAATCAAAGATCAGTTTTGAATATATAACACAATTATCACAAGACCATGTGTCAGAGTCTGAAAAAAACAGTGTGATTCTAAAAGCAATCAATCTGTGGGCTAGAATTGTAATGATGACCACCTGCTCTGTTGATGTCCTCCTAGTTCTCATTATTATTAAATGCAAAATTTCTGACAAGTTTTTTTTTTACTTCTCTGAAAGGTTTTTAAAAATAAATAAAATATTATGTTTATTTGGCAATATTTTCAGTATTAAGCACTAGAGATAGTTTAACTAAAAAGAGTACTAAAGTTCAAAAGAACTATAGGTATTCCTCCAAAACTCAAATCAGACTCTAGAATCTTCTTCATCTAATCCAAACATTCTCAGGGTCTGTGAACTTTTTCTTTACAGATAGATAATAGATAGATAGATAGATAGATAGATAGATAGATAGATAGATAGATAGACAGATAAATAGACAGATAGACAGACAGACAGATAGGGTGTATGGGGTACTCAGGAAGGACTAGCACTTTTGGTGTGAGGGCATGTTGAGCCCTTTTAAGTGCTGCTTATACACCTCTTGTGTCCACCTCTCATTCAATTCTCACCTGTGCCTCCATCAAGCTGTACCATGTGCAGCAGCCACATCTTGGTAAATCATCTTAGCACATGGCCAAGACAGGTTGAGGGTAACCTCAAATCTTTTGGTGTAAGGGGAATGTCTAACTTAAGCAGGTGAAGACCTCCTAGTAAAAGGGAAGGATGAGAACAATTTGTTCCAATTGCCATGAAGGTAGCTGAAATAGATGCTGTGGAGCACTTAGAAATTGGTCAGATATTGAAGACTCCAAGGTAATCCAATGCATTCCTGAGCATCAACAATAATCTTGATTTTTGTCTTGTCACTGACTTTAATGACTCTGAAAAAGAGAATGAGGCTAATGACTTTGAGCAATTCTGCCTCACTTAAATCCAATTCATGCACTAGTCAAGACTTCACCCTAGTTATGTCATTGATCCTCTTTGAAAATGAGATAGATGGATAGATGGATAGAAAGATAATTTTAATAGAACTAGTTTGTTTAGAATCTCATGAATTTTATTTTATGCATCTAAAACTAGTATTCTGAGGAGGGATCTATAGGCTTTACTAGACTTCCAAAAGGAGTCCATGGCACACAAAAAAGTCAAGAATCTCTGATCTAACCTCACTTTCCCAGATAACTGACTTACTCATATGGTTTTCTTTACCATATATACTATATGGATATGACTTCCAGAATGACATTTTTGTCCTGGCTTCACATTCACATTAGTTCCATATTTCTTCCTATTTATAGAAGGTATACACTTTTGATGTCCATAATCTAAAATATCAGAAATTTATGTTTGTCTTCCCCTTTAAATTCTTATTTCCTAAATTACCTATGGGTGATTAGACTATGGCTAATCTAAAATTCCCTCAAGCTCATAACTTTCTAGTCATGTTAATCTCCTTTCTTTGCTTATGTAAACTATAGCCATAGCCTGACATTTTTTTCTGAAATATTCTTCCTTCACTTATACTTAATTCCTGTTCATAACCACAGCTCTAATCCAGTCACAATATTGGCACCTTATCTGGAATGCTATAAAATCTTTCCTGCTCTTCATCTTACTATCTGCTTCATCTTTCTGTATTTCAGTCTCTCCTATACACAACAGCAAGAATCATCCTTCTTAAGCACTATTCTGATATCATCACTCTTCTTCCACTTTTCTCAGATTCCTCCACTAAATTTCCTATCGCTTCTTGAATCGGTCCTCACTACCTACTTGTCCTCACTTCTAACCATACCTCAGTTTGATAATCAAGAAAACATGTATATTTCATCCCTCTACCACAAAACCTACTTAACTCTCATCTACCACCTTCTAGATAACTTAAAACTTCCTGAAGATCAGAGAAGCCACATGACCTTGTGGCCACACCTGAGATGGTAGCAGTTCTTGGAGTACAGCAAAAGTTTCCTTTTTCTCAGTTAAATGCAGTTTAAGTAAAAGGTGTGCTAGAGCCAGGTCAAGCTGGCTGCAAGAGCTGCAGTATAAGCATTTACACCTAATCCGGAGGTCTTTCCACTACATTGTGTTGACTGATTCAAACAATTCGAAAGCACTTATTAAATGCCTACTATTTTCCAGGTACTGTGCTAGATGTTAGGAATACAAGGACAAAAATGAAATAACCTCTTGCCCTCAGGGAGCTTGCATTGTATTGATTGATTGACAAAGGAAAAGTCTGTTCAAGTTATATTTTGAATAGACAATTGATTATGATTGATGGTATTGTTTATACAGAGGAGACTGTTTTGGTTTTTGGCCCAGACCTGTGATATTCAGCTGGGGAACTTCCAGGGTATAAACTCTCTGCGCTGAGTCAGATCAGCAATTCAGAAGCCTGTGATAGTTTCCTAGGGAGCAGAGGGTAAATGGTTTTCCAAAAGCACGTGGTCGGCATGTGTCAGAGGTAGGACAGTCTCAAATCCAAGTCTTAATCCAAGGTTGAGCCTCTAACCATTATAACACTATCATTCTTGAGAAATAGTGTAACTAAAATCAAATAGTGAGGTGAACATTTAGTAAATCTAGGACCAAGTTTTTTAAATGACATATATGATCTGGAATGATTGTGTGACCTCTTGTTCTTTCCCTTTGCTGGTGATATTTTACAATCAGTATGGAAGTCAGGGAAAGATGTGTATATAATGTAATAAGTATTCTGTTGGAAAGAGAGAGAGAGTAACCACAAAATCTTAACATCCCTTTTTGATGATTTGACCTGAAGTCCCTTATAATTTGAAAAAGCAGTTTCAGCTATGTTTCAAGAAAACATCAATTTGGGGACCCTGTACCTCTACACAAAGAGAAATGTTTTAGGTTGTAATCATATGTTGGTCATGTGTATTTCTAATGCCTCTCCATGTGTAACAAAGCTTTTATATCAAGATAGAATCATGTGGAGATCTAAGCTCCTTTTGGGCAGCAGGCAAGAAGGAGAGCATATAGTTTGACAGTGATTTATTTTTACCATAACTTCACTTTAGTAGTCTTTGACTAAAGTCTAACAGCTTTCCATTGGTTTTCTAATGTCCCTCTCTAATAGTGAGCTTTCTTCAATGGTTAACAAAATCCCAATCAGACTTTAAATGGAGTTGCATAGAGAGCAATTACACAGACCATCTCAAGATTTTTTTTTCTCATTGCCCACTTTGGGACATAAAAAGATCTCCTGTTAATAGTTTGAAAGAAAAAAAAATAAAGGATGAGAAGGAAAGGCCGATAAAATGAAAGGGATAGTGAAACCCATTAGGAAATTAAGGGAGAAATGAAAATTATGATCACTTGAGATAGGCTTTTACTAATGGAATTTGGGTCTACTACAAAAAAAAATGTCATCCTAGCTGTGTTCTCTTAATGTTCCCTAGGCAAGTAGCAATCTTCATTGCTCAATACGCTGCTTTTTCTTTAGCATACTGCAGCATTTCAGTGTTAGAAATTTGAAATTAAATCTCCTTATTGTGCAGGCAGGGTGTCCAGTTTTATTCTATCACATGCCACAGAAACAAAGGGAACAATCCATTTTTCCTGATAGAAGCCAACAGTTCGTAAGAGGTTTGAGATGAGTGTGAGGATACAATTTGCCTAGAGAGTGCCTGAGGATCAAGACAAGCTGACTTTCCACGGAATGAGTCTGTCAGCTGGCATCTTGCAGTAATTGCTTCCCATGGCAGGACCTTACCAGCCGAGGGAGGACTGTTCTCGTCAACCCAAGAATCAATTTTTACAGTAGCTGAATGATAATTGTTTGCTAAGGCTCAGGGAACTTGTTGCCGAGTCTGAGAAGGGGCTGGAGCTATGATTGGCACTCATTAACCCGGGATTGCAGTTTGATCATTTACCTTATTCAAAGAAAGAAGTTTGGGGGGGGGGAAGAAGTGGGAGGAGGGGAAGCAAGGGGCGGCTCTTTTGTTTGGAGGAAGCAAATGAGATCGACTACAAAATGGGAATCTGGATGTCAAATCTGAAACCAAAACAGAGCTTTATTCACTCAGATGGGACCACATAGCTATAAGGCAATTAGAAATTTTTTGCCCTCTCAGAAAGTTCACACACACACACACACACACACACACACACACACACACACACACACACACATTTTTTTCTGATTGTTTGCTTTAGGTTATTTGTTCATTGTGTTGATGGAATCCTAGACCCCAAATCTGTATATTCATGCTTAGCAAGAGTAAAAGCTCTGTTAGAGATGCAAGAGGTGATTTCAAAGTACTCTCAAGCCATTATCTGGATTCCAAAATAACATAATAATAACAATAATAACACCAACACTAACAATAATAATGAGAGGATTTTGATCTTGTTTTAAGTTTAACACAGTGCTTTATATATGTTATCTCATTTAATCTTTACACAGAGCAAGCTTTAAGCTTCCTATGCTCATTTTCCATGTGATTCTAAATGCCCTGCCTTCCCTCACTATCCTTCTCCCCATTGCCTCATAGGAATAATTAAAACACATCACAAGATGGAGCTTTTCCAGAAGTCACAGATCCCTATATTGGTCCTATGGAAGTAGTGTGGTATAAAGGACTGGGTATCAATAAACTAGATGATATAGCCAGTGTAAGGAGGAATGCCAGAGGTCATGGAGTCTAACTACTTCATTTCGGAAAAAAACAAAAACAAAAACCAAGGACCATGGAGCTCAAATGACTTTTCTAAAATCAAACAGGTACTGTAAGAGGTGGCACTTGAAGTCAGGTCCTCTGGATTTGGTTTTCACCTTCATGAATGTGGAGAGCCAACCTAATGCTAAGAATGCTAAGAATGCTAAAAAGCAATAGAGAAGTCAGGAAAATGAGGGTAGGAACGTGTTTGGAGAAAAAGAAGAACCAGTAGGGGTGTGCAAGTGTGTGTGTGTGTGTGTGTGTGTGTGCTTCCCACCTAGTTTGCATTTCATTATGATCAAGTTAACACTTTTGATTTACTGTTATCTACCATTGTGTTTAATTAATTAAATATCCATTTCCCATCTTCATGCCTTTGTGCAGGCAGTCTCTTGCCTCTCTCTAATGTTCTCTGTCTACTCCCATCTCTTCAAATCCCTAATTCCCTTCAAGACTTATTTCAAATACCACCTCCTACTGATTTTTCAATTCTCCTTTCCTCCTGAAATAACACAGAATCTATAGATTGATAGATACAAATATAGATATTTGAGAAGGCAGGAATTGTTTTGTTTTTGTTTTTGTATCCCCAGAACCTACCATAGTGCCTCACACCTAGTACATATATGATAAATGTTCTTTAAATAGAAAAGAAGTTTTATCTCCTCAGAAAGTTTTTAAGCTCATTGGGAATGGCTGTCATTTCTTCTACATCTTTGTTATTATTTTCCAACAATATTGATTCTACAGTGTAGGGCATTTAATAAATATTTACTGAATAAGGTCCACCAGGATGAAAGTATGAGAATTCCTATATGGACACTGTGAGGATACAGGAGGTCAAATAATCATGCAACAATCACGCAAATTTTGGGTACAGAGAAAGCTTCAAGGATTTAGCCTATTGAGAAAGAAACCACAAAACCCACACTAGCTCCTTAGATTTAACTCTTTCTAGAGCCTCCTGTTACTTCTTAACTTGCACTAAACTCTACTTTCTCCTTTCAATAAGGAAGATAAAACAAAAGAAAGTGTATAAGAGATAGAAAGAAAATTCCATTTAAAAGAATTGTAGACAATATAAAATACTTGGAAGTCTGCTGAGACAAACCCAGGAATTATATGAACAAAATTACAAAACACTTTTCATACAAATAAAGTCAGATCTAAACAATTGGAAAAATATTAATTGCTCATGGGTGGGCTAAACCAATGTAAGAAAAATGACAATTCTACCTAAATTAATCTACTTATTCACCAATCACACTACTACAAAATTTAAATCTCTAGAAAAAATAACAAATTCATCTGGAAAAACAAAAGGTCAAAAATATCAAGGGAATCCATGGGAAAAAAATATGTGAAGGAAGGTGGCCTAGACATAACAGATCTCAAAATGTATTATAAAGCAGTAATCATTGAAACTATCTGGTACTGGCTAAGAAGTAGAGTGGTGTATCAATGGAATAGATTAGGTACACAATAAACAGTACTAAATGCTCATAGTAATATATTGTTTGAGAAACCCAAAGATTCGAGCTTTGTGCACCAAAAAAAAAATCACTTTTTGACAAAAACTTCTGGGAAAACTGGAAAATTATATGACAAAAACTAGGTATAGACCAAAACCTCACACAGTATACCAAGATAAGATCATAATGAGTATGTAATTTGGACATAAAGAGTGATACCATAAGCAATTTAGGGAAACATGGAATAATTTACCTGACAGATCTATGGAGAAGGGAAGAATTTAAGACCAAACACATGATACAGAGCATTATGAGATATAAAATTGGTAATATTAATTATATTAACTTAAAAAGACTTTGTACAAATAGAACCAATGCAACCTAGATTAGAAGGAAAGCAGGAAGCTGGGGAAATGTTTTTGCAGCAAGTATCTCTGATAAAGATCTCATTTCTCAAATATATAGATAACTGAGTCAGATTTATAAGAATACAAATCATTTCCCAATTGATAAATGGTCAAAGGATATGAACAGGAAGTTTCTAGAAGAAGAAATCAAAGCTATCAATAGTAATAAGAAAAAATGCTCTAAATCACTATTGATTAGAGAAATGCAAATTAAAACAACTCTGAGGTTCCAACTTCCACCTATCAGATTGACTAATATGACAGAAAAGGAAAATGATACATGTTGAAAATGATGTGGAAAATTTAGGACACAAATGCATTGTTGATGGAATTGTGAACTAATTCAACCATTTTGGAGAGCAATTTGGAACTATGCCCAAAGGGCAATCAAACTGTGCATATATTTTGATCCAGCAATACCACTACTAGATCTGTATCCCAAAAAGATCATATAAAAGGTAAGAAAACCTACATGTACAGAAAAATATTTATAGCAGCTCTTTTTGTGGTGACAAAGAATTGGAAATTGAGGGGAAGTCCATCAGTTGGGGAATGGCTGAACAAGTTGTGGCATATGATTGTAATGGAATACTATTGTGCTACATAAACAGATGCAGAGTGAAATGAGAAGAACCAGGAGAATCTTATACACAGTAATAGCAATATTGTATGATGAACAACTGTGAATGAAATAGCTATCCTTAGCAAAACAATAATCCAAGACAATCCCAAAGGACTCATAATGAAAAATTCTCTCCACCTCCATAGAAAGCACTGATGGAGTATCAAAGAATACTATTTTTCACTTTTTTTGTTCAAGTTTTCTTCCACAAAATGACTAATATGGAAATATGTTTTACATAATTACACATGTATAACCTATATCAAATTGCTTACCATTTCAGGGAATGAGTAGGGGAGGGAAGGAGGGAGATAATTTGGAAATCAAAATTTAAAATAAATGAATGTTAAAAATTTTTTTATGTGTAATTGAGGGAAAGCATTATTTTTTAAAGTAAGTAAATGACCTAGAAGTTAGGGAGGTTTTCCCTTCTCTCTGCAATTTTTGTGCTAAATTAAAATTTTAGATAGTAGTGACACCTTATAATTGACAATTTACCTGCAGTGGAAGGGCCTTATTACCAAGAGGATATTTTGCAGTCCTTTGTTTACCATTAGCACATATTAAAATGTGGGTTGATATGAAGATGGTAGCTTTGATCAGTGGTTGCTATTAGTTCAACCTCTTTTTGTATTAATGCATTTGATGTAGATATTAGCTTTGTATTTTGTAATTTGTAATTCAATTCATTGTTGAGATCATCTCCTGGCAAGGGACCTAAACTAAACCTTCAACTCAAAGCTGAAATATACTAACCTAATTCACTGAACCTTGAACCACAATCCAAGTTTTATTTTAATCAAACTTTGAACTAAATGTGGGCCTTAAGAAATAATATTTGGTGAGCTAATTTGAACCAAAACTAAACCTTACATTTTCAAGGACTATTGAACAAAACAAGAACATCAGAATATTCTCCAAATCAAACCTGAGCCATTGAAGAAAGCAATAGATTTGGAATCAGAGGACATGGGTTCAAATTTCAACTCCACCTCTGGCAAGCCCCTCAACCTCTCTCGGCCTTAATTTCCTCACCTATAAAATGAAGGGTTTTTAACTTCTCATGTCTAAGTTCTCTTCCAACTCTAAATAGGTGATCCCGTTGTCCAAATACTGTATTTGACTTGTGTTTCTGTTACATAAACAATAATCATAATGTTGCAATAAGAAGGAATTTGAACTTGGGAATTACCTGACCTGACAGTGTATAAGTGGGTTTTCAATGCTTTGAAGTCCCAGGTACCTTTCATAGATTGCCTACTAGAAGTGATCTAGGGCTAAAAAAAAAAAAAAACTGGCCCCATGTATATCAAATTATTCATAATGGTACTTTTTTTTGATAGTGAAGAACTAAAAACAGACTGATCTCGTCAGTCGGGGTATACCAGAACAAATTGTAGCATTTGAATAAAATTGAATAATATTATGTAGTAAAAAAAAAAAAAAATAACAGCCATGTGGGATTCAGAGAAGCCTGAAAAGGTATGTATAGAGTGATTCTGGGGGAACTAAGCAGATTTACTGTTCAGTCATATAGTCCCACTCTTCATGACCCCATGGACTATACTGTCCATGGAGTTTTCTTGGCAGACACTGGGTTGGTTGGCCATTTCTTTCTCCAGTGGAGTAAGACAAATAGAAGCTAAGGGACTCACCTAGAGTCACACAGTTGATAAGGGTATAAGGCTGGATTTGAATTCAGGTCTTCCTGACTCGATGCCCAGTGCTCTATCCATTGAGCCACCTAGCTACCTCCTGAAGTAAGCAAAAGCAGAGAATAATACATGTAGTGAAGAAGTGTAAGAGAAAAAACTTTAAAAGAAAGCCAAATTATATTTAACTATGATGTCCAATCTTAGTCTTTGTGAGTGAAACAAAGACACACACAGTTCCTCCTCTCAAGGAGCTCACATTCTGAAGGAGAAAGCAAACATGAAAATAACTAGATATATAAAAATACATACAGAAGAGATCAAAGATAATCTCAGAGGGAAAAGAATAGATCTAGCATACCAGAAAAGACTGTGAAAGGTCAGATTTAAGCTGAAGGAAGGAAACCAGGGAAATTGAAGTGAATATGAACAGGGAAAGCATTCCATGCATTTGGGAAAATACATTGCAAAGGCATGGAAATAGGATATGGTATGGAATGTACAAGAGTGTGCTACAATTATCTTGAACTGGCTAAAACTGATTGCTAAATTTTTAATGTGGATATTTTATTCCTTGGAAATCAATGTGCTATGAAACAGAGCTTCATTTATTGCTCTGTTGATTATCTAGAGTTTAAAAAGTGCAGAAGAAAATGTTAATAAATCAGATTAAACTTTAAAGTATGTTGTATATGCATGTGTTTTTATTTTCAGAGTTGATTATTCAACATTTACCAGGATACCACTGTTCATGTGTGAAGAAAAGAAAGGAGGAGTATTACTAGATCATAAAGTATATGTAGGGGGTGTCCAGTGTAAAAATATTATAAAAGTAGAAAGGGTCAGAATTATAGATATTAGAGGATTTTTTATTTGATTCTGGAGGTAATGGAGAGAAACTAGAGTTTATTGAGTAAGGTGGTGACATGGTCAGACCTACATCTTGGGGAAATTACTTTGACACTAAGTTGAGGTTTGATTGGAGTGAGGAGATAAAAAAAAAAGATACTATTGTGATAGTCTGGGAGAGAGGTGATGAAGACCTGTGAAACCTGTATAAGTTGAAATATATTGGATATGTTGGAGAGATGTTGTGACAGTAGACATGACATATTTGGCAATGGATTTTACAGGTGGGAAGAATGATAAAGGAGTTGAAGTTACAGGCCTGAGTGGCTGAGAACATGGTGCTTCCTTTTGGTATAGCAAAGTTTGGAAGAAGAGAGAATTTGAGGAGAAAATAAGAGTTTTATTTTGAATATTTTAAGTTTGAGATGCTTACAGGACATCCAGCTCAAGATATTCAAAAGACAGTGATATGAGACTGGAATTCAAAAAAATAGGGCTAGATACACAGATCTGGGAATCATCTGCAGAAAGTCAATAACTGAACTCATGGGAGTTGAAGAGATCACATAGTATAGGGAGAGAAAAAGTAGAGGACACAAGGCAGACCCTTTGGGGACACTCACAGCCAGTGGACATAACACAGATAGAAATCCAACAAAGGAGACTGAGAAGGAACAGTCCTATAGAAAGTAGGAAAACAAGAAGACAATGTCAAGAAACCTAGAGAAGAGAGACTATGCAGGAGAAGAAGATGCTCAACAATATTAAATGCTGCAAAGAGGACAAGAAAGATGAGAAAAAAGGAAAAACCATTCAATTTGGCAATTAAAAGTTCAGGAGAGGGCAGTTTCAGTTGAATAATGTGGATACAAACCAGATTGCAAAAGGTTTAGGAAACTGAGAGATTATTGTGCCATAAGAGGGAATAATGAAGAAATGTAAGAGAAAAAAATTCCAAAAGAAAGCCAATGAGTAACTATGATGACCAATCTTAGTCCTGGTGGGTGATACAAGGAAAAGCACACACAGTTCCTCCTTTCAAGGAGCTCACATTCCAAAGGTCAAAGCGAACATGAAAATAACTAGGTATATACAAAATATATGGAGTAGATACCATTCATCCCCACAAAAGGGATGGTTAGGAAAAAAACAAACAAACTCAAGAAGACATAAGAACTGAAGCACAGTAAAGTGAGTAGAAACTAGAGAAGCATTTTTGCACTATAAAAACAAAAGCTTAAAAATTTAAGAAACTGGATTAATGTGATGGCTATTTTTAGCCATCATAATGATATACTGATTTCATAGTACTGAGGAGGAAGCATGCTCCCTGTTGTTTGTTCTCTGTACTCAAAAAGAGGACCAATGACATCTCAATGTTGAGGTCAAGGTTTAGTGTATTCAACTGTGATGATCAGTCCAACATGAGCTTGGAAGACTCTCCACAGGTGGAACACAAATAGTCTGTTTGAACATCTGGGATGGAGATGTCTCTAGCTTTGTGCATCTCATGTTTCATTTATACTACTATGGTTCTGCTTTGCTCATATAGCAGACCATCTTTAATGTGGGCACGCTATGCTGGATGGTCCTCTCCCGGTGTCTCTCGTGTCTCACAATCAATACTAAAGTTCCTTAGTGAGACCTTGAAAGTGTTCTTGTACTGCTTCTTCTAACCTTCATATGAGCACTTGCCTCCTGTGAGTTCTCCATAAAATAGTCTTTTAGGTAAACACACACTTGGCATTTGGGCCATCCCATTGGAGTTGAGCTCTCTGCAGTAGGGTTTGAATGGTTGGCAGCTCAGCTTGAGGGAGGACATCAATGTCCTGTACTTTATATTGCCAGATGATCTTCAGAATCTTCCTATGGCAATTCAAATTGAAGTGATTCAGTTTCCTGTCATGGCACTAGTATTGGACAGTATGTCCAATGATAAGGTCATCACAATGGTTCTGTAGATCTTCAGTTTGGTAGGTAACTACACTTTCTTTTGGAGCCTCCCAAAAGCTGAGCTAGCTCTGGCAATGTCTGAGTAAACCTTATCATTTACATCAACATCTCTAGAAAGTATACTTTCAAGATAAATGAACAAATTCACTGTATTCAAATTTTCTCTATTTGCTGTAACCAATGTTTCCACATATGAATAGTATGGGCAAAAAGACAATGTACTCAAGATGCAGAATTAAATGTACATTATTGTGGAAATTTGTTTTCCCCTAAATTTATGTATATATATAGATAGATAGATAGATAGATATAGATATAGATATGGATATGGATATATAGATATATAGATATATATTACATAGGTTTGCTTTTCTTTTAAATGTGGGAAGCAGTAGGGAGGAAAGAAAGAAGTCAGAATAGTGTTTTCCCCAAAATGGACAAAAGAATATAGTGAATGCCAGGAAGAATAGGTAAGCAAGACAGATTTGAAAGCACTTGATGAATGTATTATATACTCAAAAAGAAAAATAAATACTACTTAATAGAGTCTTAAAGTTTCATGTACAATCTCCTCATTCTGCTTGTATATGGGTGTGTATGTATATATATACATACATATATACATACATGTGAAAATTGCCATTTTATTTAATGTTTAAGTTAAGAATGGAAAAAAATGGAGGCAGCTAGGTGGCGCAGTGGATAGAGCTCCAGCCTTGGAGCCAAAAGGACCTGAGTTCAAATCCAGCTTCAGACACTTACTAGTTGTGTGACCCTGGGCAAGTCACTTAACCCCAATTACCTCACCAAAAAAAAAAAAAAATGGAAAAAAAATAAATGAAGAGTTCGAAAAGTCAGGAAGTAAAATCACCAAGTATAGATGATGTCTTTAAGAAGTGCAGCTGAGAAGAGAAAAAGAAATATGGAAGAGTAGCAGTGGGGTAGGATTGAATGAGAAATGTTTCTTTTTTTTTTTTTTAAGACAGCATACCCGGGAATATTTGTAGGCAGCAGTGAGGGAACCAGACTATGGGGAAAGGTTGTAGATTAGAGATTGGAATAACAGTGGAGACAAAATGTTGGAGAAGATGGAAAAAGACGTGATCTAGGGAACATGTAGAGGGATTGCCTTTGACAAGAAGAATCATCTCTTCATTTGATATGAGAGTGAAAGAGGAGAAAGATTTCTGTAAATCAGTGTTATGATGAATTTTTTTTAATATTTCCAATAGCAAATTCCTTCAGAAGAGCTTCAAGACAAACTGACATGCCAAATCATGGCATATAATGAGTGGGACTATGAAAACATTTTGTGACATCAAATAATAAGTCATATAAGTGGACCAAGGAATTGACTCACACCTTACTTTACTCCAAAGAAGCAATATAGCATATGTACATGTAGAAAGAGCCTTGTACCAGGTGAAAGGTCAAAGATCCAAAGGTTAATAGCTCTATAGGTGTGAAAAACTAATTTTGCATCTGTGAATCTTAATTTTTTCATCTATGAAATGAAAATAATCATGCTTTCAGTATTCACCTTAGGAGGTCATTGTGAGGAAATCACTATATAAATGGGAACTAATATAATTTGCAATCATGTCTCAATTAGCAACATCAAAGGATGGTAGAAGACAAAAACTGCAAAAAAATGTATATGATATCTCTTCATTGCAAATTGTTTGCTTAAGTTTTAAAGTCTCTCTCTCTCTCACTCACATACACACACACACACACATACACAAAAACACAAAAGTTTCAGCTAAAGCTCCATCTTACATAAGAAGCCTTAATCAACTCCTTCATCCTTCATTTTAGTGCCTTCCTCTAGATTACAACCAATTTATCCTACAAATATCTTTTTTGTACAGAGTTGGTTGCATACCATCTCCCTAATAGACTGTGAGCTTCTTTAGAGCAAGGATTGTGTGTGTGTTTTGATTTTGTTTTGTTTTGCCTTTGGTTATAACCCCAATGCTTAGCATAGTGCCTGTCATATAGTAGGCTTTTAATAAATGCTAGTTTCCTCATACATAAGGATTCACAAAATGGGTGAGTCAATCAATAAATGTTAAGGACCTAATAATTTGCCAAGCACTGTGCTAAGCACTAGGCATACAAAGAAAGTTAAAAGATAACCCCTGATTTCCAGGAACTCACAATCTAAAGGGTCTACACAAATGCAGCAAACTAAACTTTTAGTCAATTAGATACCCCAGAGGCTGTTTTTATATTAAATAATCAGTGTTTCTAGGTCTTTGTTTTGAAGCATTGACATATTTATAAGCTGTAGGTGGCTAAATAAACTAATAAAATAATCTTGTGGAGCAGCAGAGTAATGTATTCTGGACACTTAAATAGAACCTTAAGAAAACTACACTTAGAAGACCTTTCAGTGAAATTCACTTTATCTTTATGCTTATATCCACAATTAGGATCAGCCATGTTCTAAGTTTTTCCCCTTTCCTTGCCCTCTCCCAAAGCTTCCTATGCTACTGGATTATTACTTTTATGGGTTCTAATTTTAGTTAATAGTCTACAATATCAGTCCTAGTATCCAGACTCTCAATCTGATTGACCATTCCAGAGTACTTGAAATACAGCATAAAAATGACATTTTCCATCAGACTATGATTCATTCATCTCAGTGTTCTGATAGTGGCACTAAGACATATGTTTTAACTATTTTTAGTGAACTTCTAAGGGTTAAAGATTTGCCTGTAAACAACTTAGTTTGCCTTTGAAAGTTTTATTTGACTCTGTCATCCATCATTTCATCTTACTTTAATCTATCAATTAATCTATGAGCAGAAGTCTTTTAAAGATGATTACATTTAAATTGGGCTTTAAAGGAATTCAAGTTTATTGAAAATTTATTAAATTTATAGAAATCATTATCAAAAGAAGTCATACACAATGAAATATATATGTGTGTTATATATTATATGTATATGCTTAAGTATAGATACATCCTTGTATATATAGCTATATGCTTAAATGGTATAAATATATATGTGTATGTACATAGTTTTTTATTTAAATATATATATTTTAATTATTAAGTCCATATATATATTAATTGTGTACCACATCTTTTTATAATGATTTCCATAAATTTAACACCTTTTCAATAAACTTGAATTCCTTTAAAGCCCAATTTAAATATAAAAAAGCCTTTGCTCATATTCACTATCAGTTTTTCTTTAGACCTTTTTTCCATAGTGATCCAATGCATTTATCATGTCATATTGTATATTGAGAGGCAATGTGGCACTTTGGAAAGAGAACCAGCCTTGTAACCAGGAAATTCTGAATTTAACTACTGCCCCTGATGCATGCCGCTTGTGTGATCTTGGTCAACTCACTTAATCTATCAGTGTTCTAAGCTAGTGCTTCTTAAACTGTGGGTCATGAGTTTTGTAACTGAATGTGGGGTTCTGAAAAATTTAGCTACAGTAAAAGGTTTCTGAATGCACAACAACCAAAAATTAATTCAAAATCAAATGTGTAATGAATATGAGGTGTTTCTGGCAGTGCTTGCCTGTGTTGCGTCATGCAACTTCACTGCAGCCTTGGTTCTGAACACAAAGCATGCGCACTTTGCACTGCACATGCCGTCATGCTCCATACAACCAAAAATACCTTGGCTCAGATTCAAGACTATTTTATGTCATAAATTACAGTGTTTTTACTGTACATACAAAATTGTTAAATGAATTTTGGATTGGTATTAGGATAGAATTTCCGACAATTTCTGAAATGGCCCTAAACATACTTCCGCAATTTTGTACTATGTATTCATGTGAAGCGGCATTCTCAGCATTGACAATTATCAAATTAAAGTATTGACCAACTCTGAAAAACATTGAAGATGCTCTACATCCTGTAATATCAAATATTGCACCAAGATTTAATTCTTTATGTAAAAATAAACAAGTATATCCACCTCATTAGTATGCAAATTTGCTTTTATTAAAGAATAAATGGTAAAATTATATGTATGCCAAAAAATTGTTTTAAAATAAATTTCATTGTGATTTATTATCAGTAAATGTTTGATTGTATGCCTATTTTATATACTTTTATTTCCGAGGTCATGTAAAAATTTCTCAGGCAAAAAGGGGTCGCAAGTGGAAAAAGTTTAAGAAGCCATGTTCTAGGCAATTCTAAGATGATAAGTTGCAAAGCAGTCAACTTGGAATAGTAGAGTAAATTTCCTCATGTGGAAGTCCCCTTCCTTGATGGAGTCATAGGTTTAGTCTCTATCTCTTGCATTATGACTATACTTGTTGCTTTTTCCTCTACTAGTATACAAGCTCTGTAAAGACAAGGAATGTGTATTATCTAAGATTTGTGTTACTTCTGTCCACATACCCCCACAACAGTGATTAACAAAATAGGTCCTTAATAAATGATACCTGTATTATATGTAAAATTGTCCCATTTATTTTTCCAAACTTGCTTCTTAGCAACTTCAGGAGTTGTCCTTGGGTTCTAAAAATAATGGGCTTTGAGAGACAAATATGTTCTTACCCTTTACCTGCCCTTTATGGAAGATTTTGACAGTAGCCCTACTTCTAACCTCATCTTTCCAGAATGAAAAATCCTAGGCTTTTAACCCGGACTCATCAAAGAATCCTAATCCCCTTAACTATATATTTTCCAGCTCTTTTATGTCTTCCTAAGGCATGATGACTGCAGTCACATCAGCTGTACTACACACAGGTACAAAGAGACAGCATGACACAGGAAATAGAGTGCTGTACTTAGATTCAGGAAGACCTAATTTTGATCCCTCCTCTTTGATCCATTCCTAGTTCTGCTTTTCATTAAGTGAGATTTTGGGCAAGTTCAATTCAATTCAACAAGAATTTATTAAGTAGCCTACTATGTGTAAGGCATGAGACCTACAAAGATTAAGAAAAAGCTGTAATTGCTCTCTTGAACCTTAGCTCCTTTATCTGTAAGATGAAGATAAAAATAGCATACCTACATTAATGGGGTTATTGTGCAGAAAAATATTTGTAAATCTTAAAGGGTTTTATAAATTGTAAATTGGTGGTGATGGTTGTTGATGTTATTTTTAAAGTATTGGCCAGGGTAATGATAAGTGATATTATAGCTGTTTCCAGAATTTGTCTTATATTTTTCTACTTCCATGCCTTTATTCATTATATTCCCTACACTTAATATATTCTTCTCTCACAGTAAGTAAAAAGAGGGAGGTGTGCAGCATGTTTGCCTGAGCACCTGTCACTTTTCAATAGTTGTAGGTTAATGTTGTCCATTGAACTCTGAGTCCAAAAGATATTGTATTTGTTGTTACTGAAAAAAAAATAAATCTTTGAAGCAAATGCCAGTTTCTTCTGCCATGAGTGCAAACCTGACCTCAGACACTTACTAGGTATGGGACTTTGGGCAAGTCTCTTAATCTGTTTGCTTAATTCTCCTCAATTATAAAATGAGGATAATAGCACCTAACTCACAGAGTTGTTGTACAAAGGACCAAATTAGAAAATATTTGTAAAAAGCACTTAGTATAGTGCCTGGGACACAATTAGGCACAAATTAAATGTTTATTTCCTGCCACCCATCCCCTTTCCTTCCTTTGACACTAAAAGTGTGACTCTAAGATGCTCACTTTACATTTCTGAACCTCAGTTTTTTCATCGATAAAATGGAGCTAATATCATACCCAAGCTCACAGGGCTTAAAATAGATAATATTTATAAATTAAAGGTTCAAAAGTATAACATACTTAGCAAAAATACGTCCCACATGATGTTTATGCACCCCAATTTTGTGCTAGATTAAGATGTTTCTCTTTTTTCCTAATGATGTCCAACTTTTTGCTGGGAGAAGCAACACATTGTAAAAATATAATTTGAGAACAATGTCATGATTCAGAACTAATAGATGTTAGCCTGTCATCTTATAAAGTGCTTTGAATTTTTTGTCCTTAAATAGACAAACTTGTGTATTGAAGCTTATTGGCTACCTTTCTGCATATACACACGACCTCAAAAGTTTATCTCTATCAGCTGAGTGTTTTGCTGCTCAAGAGAATCAATTCAATTCAATAAACGTTTCTTGAGTGCATACTATGTACAAAACATGTGGGAAACACTGAGGAACACCCAGTTTTGGGAGAAGCATAAAGAGTATTGGATTCATAGCCCACAAAGCTAGCTTTCTGTCTCAGTTCTTCACTTACGTGACTGTGGTCAAGTTGTTTCACTTTTTGGCTCCTCATTTTTCTCCTTTGTTAAAATGAAGATGCCAAACTAGATGACTTCTCCAACTCACCTTTGCCAACAAGAAGCTTATAAGCCTAGGGAACATAAGATATACTGAGAAACTACCATAAAGGGACTCAAAATCTCTCTTACCAGCATGCTAAAATACCAATAAGGACAGTTCTTCTTCCTTCTCCCAGAGGTTGTGGTAATCATCACAAAGTAATTTGAGTAATTCAGCCCAGCTTCCTTGGTGCAAGTTGGAGGCCTCAGTCGAGAATGAGTTTCTCTCCTGATCCCTTGGGACTAGCTGGAAATGCTGATGTAAATAGAAGATGCTTTCTTCACGCCAAGGGAGCAGGGGGAGGAGGGAAAGCACTTCATAGGATCAAAGAATCACAGATCCCTCCCTACCCACACCCAACAAAACAGTGACACTTTTCTCCTTGTACAGAAGACATTACATCTTTCAACCACTATGAGTGACCTATGAAAGTGGTTGTCAAACTCAGGACACTGACACTGAGGAAAGAAAATGCAGGTTCATAATAATGGACTATAGGAGATATATACAGCTAGGACATCTAAAAAAGTACAACTAGACAATAAATAAATGTTCTAGGCTAAAGGGGGGTTCACTAACTGGAAGTAACCAGTTTTTCTGATTACAAAAATAAATCACCCAAAATAAGAGATGTTGTAATGGAGGTGACCAGAAGGTGGCTCAAGGAGCTTCCTCAAGTAGAAGTATGGTGTAGTAGAAACTGTGTCGAATTTGGAATCAGAAGACTGAGAGTCATAGCCTGGTTCTTTCATTTACTACCTTCATGACCTTGGACAAATCCCTTACCTTCTCTGGGCCCCAGTTTCCTCATCTGTAAATAAAGGGGTTGTGCATGGTGATCTCTAAGGTTCCTTCCCATCTAGATCTATGATCCAAGGTCTATAGCATTTTCCTAAGCACATGGGACCTTCAATGTCAGGTGAAGAAGTTCAATAGACAATGGCAAATCATTGAGGGTTTTTGACCAACTGAATAACAAGATCACATTTATGTTCTAGGTAATGCTTTTGTGCTAGTAGTACTGTGTAGGATGGAATCGATGGACAGCTAGGTGGCGTGCTTGGCCTAGAATCAGGAAGAGTCATATTCCTAAGTTCAAATTTGACATCAGACACTTACAAGCTGTGTGATCACTTAAGTGATTTAGGGCAAGTCACTTAACCCTAGTTGCCTCAGTTTCCCCATCTGTAAAATGAGCTGGAGGAGGAAATACCAACCACTCCAGTATCTTTGTTAAGAAAACCTCAAATGAGGTCATCAGACATGACTGAAAATGACTAAATGACCACAAATTCAAGGGAGGGAGAAAGTGAGGCAGGGAGACCAATGAGGAGCCCCTTTCAATAGTCCAGAAAAGAGATAAAGAAGGTTTGAACTTTGGCTGTGGCAAAGTATGTGATATACAGACATGACAGAAGGAGGAAAACAATGTCATTTGAAATCTTGACTTTCTTGTGTAAATTATTTGTTTACAAATTATGTTATCTACAAATTATGTATTTGTAAAAGTATTTTTGATTTCTAAAAGTATTTTTTAAAAATTTGATTTGTAAAAGTATGTTTAAATATTGGTTCCACTGTGACATAGTAGGGACACTAGTGTGTATACCTCTACATCCATAGAAATGCTCATTTATTACTACCTTTTGTTACTTTCCTCCAAAATTTCTTCTAATTGGCAGAAAAATAGCCCCCAATCTCATGATGACTCATTTTTTTTTTAAATATCACTTAATACGGCACCTTTTGAAGACCTTTTTCATATGTAAATAAATTATCACCATTGGTTCCTAATTATCCATATAGCTATACCCTCTTCAAAAATTATAATACATCATGGTATCTTAAAGTTGGAAGGAATTTTAGAGGTTGTTTGTTCCAATTTTATAATCTTAACTAGTGGTCTCTCTGTTCTACTGCATCTCTAAAAGATAGTTACCAACTATCTGTCCAAACACTTCCAGTGATTGGAAATTAAATGCATGTTAAAATATCTAATCTTAGGAATTATATAGAATAAATCATCATGTTATAGTGATTGAAACATTTGAGGCAGCTATATTATCCCTTCCCCAAATTATTCTCTTTGCCAAGCTAAATATCCTCAACAATTATTCACAGTCATGCAATTCTTGTAAAAAGATCTTTAAACTAAATAAAAAATTATAGTGATAAAAACTACTTGTTTTTATTAGCCAATATAAGCTACTATAGAGAGTAGTTGCAATGTAAGAATAGTAATGCCTAGATAGATATAAAGACAGAATATAAGAGAGGAGCTAGTAGTAAAACTGTTGGCCTTGTATATCCACAAAAATAAAAATGCACAAAGTATGGGTAACAAGTTGAGCAAATTAGAAATTCTAACACAAGGAAGAAAATTTTACTATCAACAAATTAATTAATAAACATTTATTAAGCACCTAGCATATGCCAGGCACTGTGCTAAGTGCTAGAGATACAAAAAAAGAAGCAAAAAGCCAGTCCTTGCCCTTAAGGAGTTCACAGTCTAATTGTAAAGATGACAAACAAGCAAATGTTTACAAAAAAACTATGCAAAGGAGAAATAGGAAATGATTAACAGAAAAAAAGCACTAGAATGAAGAGGGGTTAGGAAAGATTTTCTGTAGAAAATGGGATTTTTGTTGGGACTTAATGGAAGTTGGGAAAACCAGTAAGTAGAGATGAAAAGGGAGAGCATTTCAGCCACAGAGAAAATGCTCAGAACTGAAAGATGGAACATCACTGAGATTCGATGGGATGGAACTCATGCCTGGAAGATGGCTCGGAAAAACATTACTGCATTCAAAAGGAATTGGGATGGGCTTAGAAAGGAGGGAAGGGCATATTGTCAATGTATATTTAGAAAAGTATATTGATGTAGGGAAATCCTAGAACCAGAATTGGAGGAGCATGATCAAGAGAATTTGGTTGAAGATTAATAGAGGCAGAAATAGAAGCAGTACTGTCATTGGCCTATATGGGAGTTTACTGAACAGATAGAAGAAAGAGGTTTTAGGAAACAGATCACTAACCTGGGAGAGTCATGATATAGAAATCATGGTGAACTTCAAGAATGAAATTCTGAAAGCTCAGAAAGAACCCATTCTAATGAAGAAGAAAAGGGGAGCTATCTAAATAGATGGATGTAAAAGCATAGAGAACCTATCAAGCAACTTAGATTTTGTTGCTGTTCAATTGTTTTAGTTGTGTCCAACTCTTTGTGACACCATTTGAGGTTTTCTTAGCAAAAATACTAGAGTGGTTTGCCATTTCCTTCTCCAGCTCATTTTACAGATGAGGAAACTGAGGCAAACAGTTAAGTGATTTGCCCAGGGTCACACAGCTTGTAAGTTTTTGAGCCCAGATTTGAACTTAGGAAGATGAGTCTTCCTAACTCCAGACCTGGCACTCTCTCCTCTGTGCCACCTACCTGCCCTAACTTAGATTTTAAGCTAAATATTAAAGACAGCCACAAGAACAGATAACTGAGAATTCATTGTATTCACATAAGCATGGCTCCATCTTTTAAGAATAATATGTGTAGACCAGTGGAATCAAACTCAAAGAAAAACAAATCTATGCAGGTTGCATATTAACATGGAAAACCACAAATTAATATTATCTGTAATGTGCAGTATTTTACTTAATTTTGTAAAACATTTCCCATTTTATTCTAGTTTGAGGACTAATTAGAGGATTAGAACTGGGAATGTTTATCTTAGAGCAGAGAAGACTTAGGTGGAATATGACATACCTTCAAGTATTTAAAGGGCTTTGATGTAGAAGAGAGATTAAATTTGCTTGGCTTAGTCTCAGAAAGCAAAACAAGGAGAAAATGGGATGTTGTACAGAATCAGATTCGAACTTGATCTATGGGAAATATCCTAATAATAAGAGGTGATACATAGCCTTAGAAGAAAGCAGTCTCCTTTTTTAGTAGAGGTCGCCAAATTTTTTTTGGTGACTGTGAAACTCCTTGTCTACAATAACCTACAATACCATTGATCAAAAGAAACTTGAGGAGAATATTTTAATAACTGTCCCCTTACCATAGACTCAGAATCTCCAAGCTATATAGAACAAAAAGCTTTTGAAACATAGAGACCTAGCAAAAGAGATCAAAATCATATGGGAGCAGGGTTTTGTGGGCTAAGCTTAAACTTAGTTTAACATATTCAAGGTATTTTTATTTTAAGCAACATGAAAAACCAATTTAAAACTACTTTAAGGATTAAGCATTACAACCATACAATCCAAGGATAAATAAATGAATGAATATATGATATATATATATGTGTGTGTGTATGTTTGTGTGTGTGTGTGTGTATTGTGTATGTATGTATGTATGTATGTATGTATAATACAACTCCACTTCCACAGGCACCAGATCAGGAATTCAATGAAGTGACATATAGTCAATTGGAGCTAAGGAAAAAGATTTCTGACAACTTTCCCTCCAGGTTAGTGCTTTTTTATTTTTCAAACCGTAAGGTATGTACATTAGATTGTTTGAGACTCCTAAGAATTCTGTAATGTAGATGCTAAATTTTTCATTACAAATGTTTATTATTTATTTTTAAAAGCATTTATTATTTCTCCCTTTCATTGCCCTACTCTGCCATAGAATAAGAAAAAAGAAAAAGAAAATCCTCCTAATAAATACATACAGTCCAGTAAAACAAATTCACACATTGGCTACATCCAAAAAAAAAGTCTCTTTCTGCCTTTTAAGTCCCTAAATTCTCTGGCAGAAGGTGGTGCATTTCATGTTCAAGTCCTCTGGACTCATGGCTTATCATTTCATTGATTCAAGTTCTAAAGTTGTTTTTGCTTATAATGTTGTTGTGATTGTATAAATTCTTCTAGTTTTGCTCATTTCATTCTACTTCAGTTCATAGAAATCTTCCTAGTTTCCTTTGAAATTATCCATTTTGTTATTTCTTACAGTAAAATTTTGCCAATATGACAAGTATAAAGTAGAATCTCAGAATGATATTAATTTGCCATCGATATTTTATTACACTAAAATATCACAATTTGTTTAGTTATTCCCCAACAAGTGGCCATACTCTTAGTCTCCATTTTTGGCTACTACAAAAAAGAGTTGTTATAAATTTTTTTTGTACATTTGGGTACTTTTCTATTCACTTTGTTGTCTTAGGACTACTAGTAGAATTGTGTCAAAGGGTATGGAAGAATTTACTATTGGGGCATAGTTGCAGATTGTTTTCCAGAACACTGGAACAATTCACAGCTCTACCAACAGTCCATTAGTGTGACTTTCTTTCCTATAGAACAGGGGCAAGGAACCTGCAGCCTTGAGGCCACATGTGACCCTCTAGGGCCACACTTAAGGACCTAGAGGGCCACATGACCTTGAGACCACAGATTGTCCACTCTTGTTGTAGACTAGCCAACATCAGTCATTTTCTTCTTTTATTATTTTTGCCAATTTGACAGGTATACAGTGGAATCTCAGAATGTCATTAATTGGCATTTTTAAAATTATTATTAATTTATTTTTTCCATATTTTTGTTGATAGCTTGGATTTCTTCCTTTTAAAACTGCTTATCCATATCCTTTGGCTATTTTTCTATTAGAGAATGCCTCTAAGTGTTATAAATTTATAAATGATTACTTAGTGAATTAAATCTCTATTTTACATATGAGGAAACTGAATATCAAAAAAAATAAGTGACTTTCCTGTGGGCAGCATGGCTAGTAGATGTTAGATTATTCAAACCTAGGTCTAGATTGACTCTTAAATCTAGTTTTCTTCCCACTAACTACTAGCTGTAGATATACAATATATATACTTCATAGTAAATTACATTTACTTCATGCATTTTTCTGATGGTGGACTCTTCTGCATGATCCTAGTTATTACTTTATGTGTTTATGTCTTATTTTACATAATGTTCTTAAAAAGTAGTGCATAAAGCAATATTCTTTAAAAAAAAATTTTTTAAGAAATTCTAATTTGAATATACTGGCTATGCCTTATATGAATAATAACCAATGGAATATCTCACTAGATTAAATTAAGAGAACTTGAAACCAAGTATTTGTCCCTCTTACTCATCTTTGGTTGTTAATGTATCAATCTCCAAGCAATTTAAAACTATGCCCAAAGGGCTATAAAAATGTGTATACCCTTTGACCCAGCAATACCACTTCTAGGGCTGTATCCCAAAGAGATCATAAAAATGAGAAAAGGACCCACATGTAAAAAAAATATTTATAGCAGGTCTTTCTGTGATGGCAAAGAATTGGAAATTGAGAGGATGCCCAACAATTGGGAAATGACTGAAGAAGTTGTAGTATATGAATGTAATTAAATACTATTATGCTATAAGAAATGATGAGCAAGCAGACTTCAAAAAAACCTGGAAAAACTTGTATGAACTGATGCTGAGTGAAGTAAGCAGAACCAGGAGACCATTGTGCACAGTAACAGTCAGGTTGTATGATGACTAAATTAATAGAATTAGCTCTTCTCAACAATGCAAGGATCTAAGACATCTCCAAAGGTCTCATGATGGAAAATGCTATCCACATCCAAAGAAAGAACTACAGAGTTTGAATGTAGATTGAAGCACACTATTTGCTCTTTTTTTCTTCTGTTTTGTTTTGTTTCCTTTTTCTTGTGGTCCCTCCTATTGGTTCTAATTCTTCCTTACAACACGACTAATGTGAAAATATGTTTAATAAGAATGTATATGTAGAAGCTATATCAGATTGCATGCCATGTTGGGGAGGAGGTGGAAAAGGAGGAGGAGAAAATTTAGAACTCAAAATCTTATGGAAGTGAATGTTGAAAACTAAAAATAAATTTTAAAAAATATTATCTATGCCCTCCTCAGGAAGCTATCCCTTGAAACAAAGAATAAAAAAGAAACAGGAAAGAAAGCAGTTCAGCAAAATCAACTAACGTATTGGCAAAGTTTAACAGGATTCTCTGCAAAGAAATGAATGGGTACATTTTCCAAACTCTCCTCTAGGGCTATCTTCTTAGATATTAAAGTTACATAGCATTAAGTTTGTTTTTCATTCTTTCCATTTTCACCATTGTAGTTATTTACTCTAAACTATTTGACTACATCATTGTAGTTGAAATCATTGGTTTCCTGGTTCTTCTGACTTCACTCAGCATCAGTTCAAAAGTCTTACCATGTTTCTCTGATTGGAACAAAGAATTCTGTCTCTGATAGCAGCAATAAAGGCCATTTCCAGGGGAGGTCTTAGCTTAGGAAAATTACCTAGACATCTTGATCTTCCTTTAATAACCTATTATGAATTCAGTTATACTTCTAATATTCTAAAAAGTGAAAACAATTGATAGTATGCATAGTAAACTTTAACATTTCTGAGTTGTACATTGGAATATTTGTATATTAGGCTTTCAGAAGTCAGGGACACCTACATGCACATGTTGAAATTACAGGCAATTCTCTATTAGAGATTGCACATCGTAAATCAGGAAAATCAGAGTCCTTTCAGGACCCATAAAAATAATAAATTGTTGACACTCTCTGTAGGGTAAGAGGAGTGTCTTGTCAGAAATCGAGAGGAATGAAAACAAAGTCCATCAACAATAGTTAGAGAAGTTCTCAAGTTCCTGATTAAATTCCTTTGACAAAAATTTTTTTTAAAAAAATTGTTTGATTCTTCTTATTTATATAAAATATTCACAGTAAAGTTTTCTTCCTTTAGTTTCTTTTTTCTGAAAAAAATCTTTTACTTTCACTTTGCAGTGGGAAATTGGCAGCTAAAATTTAATTTCTTTTTCTCTCTCCTTTTATCTTTCAATGGCCTGACTATACACATAAAATAAAGAGTTTTTTAAGTTTTGATCAGCCAAATTGTTATTTTGATAATAATCACTTGAATTAAGCAAAACAATGAAATAGTAACTAGTTAACAAATGACTATTGAGTGGCTATTTTCAAAGTAACTAGTCATTTTACTATTCTTAAAATATGGATCATATATCTAGTAATAGCCAGAACTTGATTCATTCTCTCACCTATTTAAAAAAATAGGGAAATTATTAGAAATCTGGAACCATGAAAAAGTATTAGACAGAATCAGGAGGCCCTCTTTGACTCCTGTATTTCTCTAGTTTACTTTCTGAAGCTCAGTTTTCTTCTCTATAAAATAAATAGTTCAGATAATCACTGAAGTCCATGTTTTTTTTTCTAAATCCTATTGTTTGGTTGTTTTAATTGTATCTAACTCTTCATGACCTTATTTTGAGATTTTCTTGGCAAAGATGCTGGAGTGGTTTTCCATTTCCTTCTGCAGCTCATTTTTCAGATAAGAAAACTGAGGCAAATGGCTCAGTGACTTGCTTAGGGTCATACAACTACTAAGTGTCTGAGGCTGGATTTGAACTTATAAAGATGCCTCTTCCTGATTCCAAGTCCAGTGCTCTATCTACTGTGCCACTTAGCTGCCCTGTGAGATCTATTACTTCATGTAAAATGAAAGTTTGAATAAATGGCTTCTAAGGTTTCTTCTGACTCCTAAGATTCTCATTTTTGTCATCATTTTGTCACAACAAAAATGAATGCTTCAGTACACTTATAATTGAAAAATTCAGTTTATTGGACTTTTATAAGAATTTATTTCCATTAGAGGGTTAACCTATCATTAGAACAACTAGCGTATATCAATCAATCAAGGAACATTTATTAAATATGAGTCTGTTTTTTTTTAACCTGAAGGAGTTTGGGTAATCATCTCATCTAACACCTTCATTTTACACATGAGGAAACTGAGACTCAATACTTGCCTAAGGAGACATAAAAATTAATTAGAACTAGAATCCAGGTTTCCTGAAAACTAGTTCTAACCTCTTTCCACTATATCAGACTGGCTTTCTAAAGATACATTTGGAAGTATGGGAGATTTGTAGCAATAAGAGGCAAGATTATTCTAAAAGCCCAGATCTAAGATCACTGTTTATATCATTAAATCTGTGCTTATGAGAGAGGGAGGGAAATAAGGGCATGTATTAACCCAAGTTATTTTTGCTTGATTTTGTAATACATGACAAGACTTTAGTTTTATTGCCATAGATTTATCTTTCTAATCAAGTGTTTATCCATATGCATCTATCTATCTGTATACTTATCCGTATTGAAATTAGTTTGCATTTTCTCAGCCCATGTTAACTGATAAGTGTTAGGAATTAGTATTGGGGAAGTATTAGGAGAGGGGAAAACATGTTTTGGACCTGGGAGAAGTCAATATAGCATTAAAATTTTGCCATAGTTAATCCACCAAGCTGTAACCTGAACCAGATAATTGAGAATCAACTGTCCCATCCAAGTGCCAGTATGTGTGCAGAAACAGCCACTCTGCCTTTCAATGGACAATTCTTTGTCCTCTGAAACAAAGCTTCCTTTTTCAGAAATATGAGTAAAATCCACATGCCAGAATTCCCCACAATGATTGATACCCACCTAGCTGACACTGTGTCCTATTTCTGATTTGTGCATCTTGAGTATTACTGAGTACTGTATTTAGAAAACAAAACCTATATTGCCTTTTGAGGGAAATAAATCAGACTCTTGGTATACCCAGAGAAAATGCATATTTAAATGTTTCCGAAGGGCTGTTTTCACTGCATATTGCTGGAAGGCTGCCAGAGGTAGGCTAGATCCAGTTGGGGGGAGGGGAGCAGAGTCTATTGTGGTCAGTGCAGTAATTTGAGGGGCCGTTGGATAAACCAGAGTGGAGGGGGGGAAATCCCTCCTGGTCCTAGACAGGACAGAATGCTAACACATAAACCTAAGAGAAGTGGGCATTGACAAGGCAATAGAGAGCAGTTGGGGAAACTGGCAGCAATTTTGCAGGTCCAGGGTAATGGGAAACATTGGAGCTGCCTTCTGGTCTTCTGGTTGTTGTTTGCTTCTGTACAATACTGGAAGCAAATAAAGGGGGAGTAGGAGGCCCATTTTAGCACCATGATTAGATGCTTTCAAAACTCTTACTTTCTTCCTTCTTCTACCCAGATTGCTTAGTTAGGCAAATGCCTAGTCTCTCCATGCATTCTTTAAGTTTCACCCAAAAAGAATTATTTTTTTTCTCTTTCCTTGTACTTTCTTATTTTTGGTGTGTGTGTCTTATTTTCTCCTTCATAATGGATGGGGGGAAAAAAGGTTAGATTAGAAAACTTCAATTAAGCCTTTAAAAAGACCATCTGCTGAATGGTGACTGGGGTTTCATGTAAACAAAATGCCTGTGCTGGTTACAAACAAATGATCTTATCTATTGTATTGTGTTACAAATTAAAATTAGATTAAGCCACCTACATGGTACCTCAGCTGAATCTTAAATTTCTTATGGCAACTGAATGTTTGCTGCAAGGATTCATTGAGCCTGATGAGAGCCTCATTATTTTTGTACCAGCAGTACACACTGGGTATAGCATAATCAAAGCCTGGGGGTACGTATTAATTATCCTTTTGAATAGTGATGAAATTTTAAAAAGATCTCCTTTAGGCTCACATCATCAGCAGATGAAACAAAGCTTTGCACAGCTTGTGAGCAGTGGCTCACATGTGTTTTTACATCTGTTCAGGATATTTCAATTTGAAGCGCAACAAGCCAAGACTGGGATTAAAGACTAGAATAATTTTTTTTTTAAATTTAGAAAAGCTGCAACAACAAATAGACCCCGCCCTGTCTCAACAACAAGGGGGAGGGGGGGGAGATATTCTCTTTAAAAACAATCTCTCTCTCATTCTCTCTCTCTCTCTCTCTCTCTCTCTCTTTCTCTCTCTCTCTCTCTCTCCCCGTTCATCTTCTTCTTATCATTATTATTTAAAAATCAAGATTTCACACATGCAGCATGCAGGGAATGTCAGTGTGTTGTCTGAGTGCCATGGGTGATTAGTCCACCTGTTCTAGCAAAGTGATGATTGCATCAAACAAGATTTTAACTCTCTTCTATTAACATTCAGTCTAATCAGACATTCTCACTGCCGGGCTTTCTTCCTTTATTTATTTATTTATTTATTTTCTATAATCCTGTTAGACAAAGGATGGAAAAGGAAAAAAAAAGGCGGGGGGTGGGACAAGTCCATGGAAATGCTTCAAGATTGCAGGTTTTTCGAATGAGTATTCAACATACTTTGCCATGTAGTTCAAAAGAGAATGAGACGTTGGAGTAGTAGTTTGGGGGAGAGATCCAGGAATGTGGAGAGTGAGCCTGAGATAGACACAGTGTATCATTGAATTCTCACCACTATAATGAAAAAAAAAAGGACAACGGTCATTAAAGACAGAAGACTAGGCTTCAAGTTAAAATGTTCTACCTGTTTCCCCGTTGCAGGCTTGAATTACAACCTGAATGATTATTACCAATCTCAATTTGCTTTTAATTCCATTTTGATAAAAAGTCCCATAATGAACATCATAAAGCGCACATAACCTGAAAGGTTTTCTTTGTTTTCTCTTTGTAAAGTCAACATATAATCCAAAAGCTATTCTAAGTCATAAAATTACTACATTTTATAGGATTTTAAACTCTGAATTAACTACATATCTCAAAGATCTCATACACAGAAATAGCATCACCTCATATTTATTCACTTTACCAGCGTACCTTTGAAGTGGGGTAAATTTCAGGTATTCTTTAAACCCTTTATTAATTTCCCTGGAGGACTAGAGCTGAAAGGGTTAGTTCAAATCTAGAGAGTAAAAGTGTAGTTGGACATTAAAATAAACTCCAATTAAGCAAAGTTTTACAGATTTTTCAAAATTAAATTATGAAACATGAAACTGGAGGAGTGGTGTGGTCACAGACAAGCTAGTGATGTCAAGCTCTCCTCTGTCTCTTCTGCATAACCTCAGCTATCTATACACAAGCATACCTTTCACAAGCACTGCGCATAGCTAAGATCTGAGTTGCGACATCTTCACTGAGCAAATTGAGAAGGGAATTTTTTTTTCTGAGGCATGTATGTTTTTCTGACACTTTTTTACATGAGCATAGGATCAATGTGCACAGCTCAGAACGACTTGCCCTTCACATTTTCTTCCAATGAGAAAAATCAATAATCCTGTTTTCTAAGTGGAACACCACACTCCAGGCTATTGAGATGAGTTAGCTGCCTACTCTCTAGGTATATATGTTTCCTGCCCCCAAGGCAAGGTACTGTTCTAAACCTCTCATAGTAAAACTACTGAGACAATTCATTCACAGACTATCTTTGGTTTTAAAAAAAAATAGGACCACTAGATTAATTGTAAACCAATTTTGTTTGTTTGTTTTTTTAATTAGGGCTTGAAGTGAAAGAAAAACGGGTCAAATGGTTGACCCAAAGTTTGTGCCTATTGACTAGAATTCAGTGGGATAGCTTCAGGTTCTGGGTAAAATGAAGGTGTTCTTTTATCCATATATCTATTTCCCTGGGGAATGGCATCCTATCTTATCTCACCCCCACTTCAAGCTCTGCCTGTACCAGAGGCAGCATGACTTGGAATGAATCAGTAATAAATTAACTTGGCAACCTGAGGACCTGAGATTTATGACATGGAAAGAATGCTTGCAACCTACCTCATAGGAATGAAGTTTTCCAGGAAAGATTCTGGATTTATAAACTTGAGTTCATAGATTATATCTTTTTAACCTATTATTAAAGTTCTTAACCCAGCAGCACATACGTGGATGAACTTAAATAAGTGCGATTTCATGAGAAGAAGAAAGCTAACCATTTATCCAGACTTGGGAGATGTAGGATACAGTCCCAGAGCAATCAATGAATATCTATAAGGCCTCAGGCAAATCAGCAAAACTCATCTGTAAAATGGGGTTAATAATTCCTGACTCTACCTAATAGGAATTTACCTTCTCTACAACCCAATGACATAATCAACTTAGGTGGTAGGTGATTAAAAGTAAGATTGTTGGTAGATTTAGTAATATCATAAATAAAACAACTCTCAAAAATATGATATGCCTAATCAACAGCTGTGGCACTACTCTTACCATAACCTCTACAGGTAATAACTCTTATGATATGTTTGAATCTTATAAAAGTAGCTTTTCCCCTCAGATAGGTTTTGATCATAATTTTTACTGTATTTTCAGCTTTTAATACTTAAATTGCATATTAAGTAATAAAACAAACATGATCCTTCCTTATTTCAGATTCTCTGCTCTTTTTGTTGTTGTTGTTATTGTTTGAGCCTAACTGGAGGGATGTGAGGAAGAAAGCAATGAGACAAAGCACTTTGGCATAACAAAATATAATTATCATCATCATTATCATTGCCATTACCAGGATCAATCTGCTTGTACACATCGAAAGAGGCATCAGCCAAAGGTATTATAGTAATCACAATCATAACACAATCAGGTTTGCTTTGTAAATATGTAAGTTGATTTTAGAATTATAGATTTTTGAATTGCTATTAGTAAATCACCGATCCCCAGAGTCCTAAAGTATTTATTGAATGAATGTGGAACCACATAAGCACCAAAAATGTGCTTCAGTTTCTAAATCAATCAATCAACCACTAATATACATTTAGTGAACACTTGTTTTGTTCTTAATCTTGTGTTGAGTGACCCCTAAAAGCATGGGTGGCTTTAAGGATGAAGATACAACAGGAATATTAAGCCTGGTCCCTATACTCAGTTTGTCATCAAGTTGGAAAGAAAGACTAACTCACAAGAAACAATTAGAACACAATATAAGATAGATAAGAATCATAGATTTAGAGTTCCTAGAAAGAATGTCAGAATCTATATGACGTCCAAACCCTTCATTTCACAAATGAGGAAACCAAAGCCCATGCAGGTAATTTGTTCTAGGTCACATAGGTAGTAAGTATTAAGAAACAGAGTTTGAACTGAGATCCTCAGACTCCAGTGTTCTTTCTACTGTAGTGTGCTGTGTCATAATGATTAACTACTCTACTAGTCCCCCATACTAATTTGACATCTCTGCCTATATTTCAGGCATAGTATATTTCTGTTTAGTGGAACAATAATACCAATAAATCCAATGTTTCATTTGGTTTGCCAAGCAGGATACTGTCTGATTTGTTAGTTCTTGGCAATTTCTTGGTATGTTACTTTGACTTGTTCCAATTCACTTGAGTGGCTATTACTTACTATCAATGAAATCACCTCAGTAATAATGGCAGAACTAATATTTTGCTCCTCGTTCAATGACAATCACAAGAAGAGCTTGAAAAGCAGAAAGTAACTATGTTATTACATGTGCCATAGAGAGCAAACATAGATTAAGTATGGAAATCTGAGAGGAAATAGAATAGAACACAAAGTCTAACGGGCCCATTGATCTTCAGCCCAACCAGAGGTCTATTACTGGATCAGGGCAGACCCAAGAGACTATCCCTAATACAAAACACAGGGTAGGGGAAAGAGCATTACATTAAGTCCTAATTATGCTACTCTGTCTTTGTGTAATCTTGGTCAACTAAACTTAAGCCTCTCTGAGCTTTGGTTTCCTTGTCTATTTTTTTTTAAAATCCTGTGATTTACCTTTGGTCATTATGCATCACAAGATACATCACCAAAGCTTCTCTGGGCCTCCTTTCTTCATTTGTAAAATATAAGGTAGAGCTCTAACTATATGATCCCCAAGGTTCCTTCAAGGTCTAAGGGTCTAAAGTTCTTAAACCTGGGCTACCTCTGAAACATCCCTGATCTAAATGATTTTAAGACCCAGGTGTCTGCCTCTATCTAAAATGTTGACCCTTTCCCCTCCCCAGTTATCCTACAATATATGTATTCCCCACAGTGAATCCAAAATGGATTCAATCTTTCTTAAGTGACTTTACTTAGGAACGAAGTTCACATAAGAGATGTAAGGTCAACTCAACAGCTTCCATAAACCGACCTTCAATAATAAAGGGAACAGGAGAATAAGACTAAGTGAAAAAAATGATCATTTACCTCTGAACTCTACTCCCAGTTGCTCCCAGTTAAAAGTAATCAGAGATTGTCCCACAAGAGTTTGACCCTCCCACCCAGCTAGACGTCACTTTCATTCACTAATAAGGCTAGCAAAAATTCACTCCTCCAAAATAAAAAGTGACCAAATGTATTTTTTAATATTGGTTAATTTTTTTTTTTGCTTCTAGGTTAACTTTTTATGCCAAGCTTCAGCCTAAAGCAAATTTTAACAGCTGAGTTATAAACCCCTAAAAATAGTAGAAGTGCTGACACGACTTTATCTATAGCAGTGAGAATGGCACAGTTATAATTAAAAGGACATAGAGTACTTTGTCTTTGACTAACCTAAATAGCTATCAGGTTAACTTAAAATAGTTTCTCCATGTTGTACTGACTGCAGGACATAGAAAGCTAATTCTTCTCTACAAACCATTGAGTGCTAAATTGTTCGACCCAGGTGATAGGTGATTGAAAGTGAGATTTGCTGTGGATTTAGTAATAACATAATAAAATGGCATTTGAAAATATGATGTGACTGGTCAATGGCGGTGGTAATAATCTGAGCATAACCTTTACAGGTAATAATGATTTTGATTTGCTTGAACCTTATGAAAATAACTATTTTGCCTCCAAATAGGTTTTGTCCATACTTTCTGATGACAACTGTAGCTTTTAGTACCTGAATTGCATATTAGGTAATAAAAATAAATGTTTCCTTTCTATGTTTGAGCTCCCCTGCCATTTTCCTCTGTGTCTGAAACTGCATTTATTTATTTAGTTTGGAGATGACAGCATATGGCATGATTTTTCATCTTCATTTATATTTAATAATCCTTTTTTCTCATTTCTTCGGGTACTTTTATTTAAAAAAAAATCCTATGTTATCTTTTTCTCCTTCAATGGTGTTATTACTTTCTTTCTCCTTATTCTTCATCCTTTGTGGGAGCAGAAGGGAGGGGGATCCAACCTCTTTTCTACTTTGGTCCCTGTTTATCTGTTTCTCTTTTTGCTTCTTTGTAGGGTCCCCTTCTCTGAAGTATTTCGTCTTGGAAGTCAGTCACCAACAAGATCTCAGTAGATTTTGTCCCTACTGTATTTATCCCTGTCTTTTTTTTAACTGCCCCAAATAGATTTCATTGTGACTCTCCATGCCTATCAGGCCTGGAACTCTAATGGAAATCTTTGGATTGTAGAACGATACAGAGGGTAGAGCAGAAACTGTTGGGGAAAAAATGGTGATGGTGTGAAATAGAACTTGATCAAAATGTCTATTCTTCCTCTTCATTAGATTGTAAGCTTCTCAAGGACAAGGACTGCCCTTTGCCTTTCTTTGTATCCCCAGTGCTCAACACAGTTCCTGTCATATAGAAGGAATTTAATAAATGTCATTTGCTGACTGGCTGCCAGGGAAGGAAAAGACAGTGCAATAATAGGAAAAGTGAACTGAAAGACCATTTTTGTTCTTTTTTTATAACTTGAAAGTTAAAAAAATTCCAAAGTTAGCAAACAGTTTTTTGAATCAGCCTTAATTTCCTGTATAGATTTTTTCCCAAAAAATTACAAGTCAAAAATGTAGGGATTGCTTTTTTTTTTCAATTCAATAAATATATATGCAATGCATGAGACAGAAGTGAGGAGGGATTGCTTTCCAGAAATGTAGGTTTGGGTCATAAAACAGAAAGCATATTTTAGAAGCAAAAGCACTACTGTTCTGGTTTCTACACGATTATCAGCCAAGTTTATCAATAGGTAGGGCGATACTAGCTCTGGTGGGCTGTGGTATGTCTTTGATACCTGGTGTGCCTTATTACTGAAAAATCATATGAAGGAAATTTGAAGGGCTTTTGTGGGTTTTGACATTTTATGTTTGGATATGAGAAATCTTAAAGAATTTCAGGAAATTGCCCAGGTAGGTTTTAATACTTAAGGCTAGGGAGGAAATGCTTAAGTCATTTTGATTTTAATACCAAGTACATGGTCTTGTTCATCTTCACAGATTTAAGTTCATAAAACATAAGCACTTTCATATTTGCAGTAGAAGGAGACTGTGAAAGCCTGCTCCTTATCAGATCTAAAGCTGGATCAGTGTAAGTTTAATGCCCTCTACTGGGAGAATCAATAGGTTATCTGATTTGTCTTCAGATCCCTTAATCACTGGTCCTGGAGCCTCCAGAGGCGATTATTACAGACTTAAAGGGTTGTACCTGCTTTACTCACAGTCTTTAGGGTAAACTGGAGGGCTGGAAAGAATCCAAGTTCCAATTAACACTATTCTTCCTACCTGGAGTCTCAGTGTCAGGAGAAAAAAAGGAAAAACAAAAGGATTTCTTGGTCACAACATTGTTCAACAAGGTACAATATTATATAAAAGGGAAATGAAATCATAAGTAAACACAGATTGAGGGAAGTTGACAATAGCAATAACCCCGTCACCTCAGACCACCCAAACTATATTTGGGACAACCAGAAAATTTGTCCTGAGTGTTTGTCTGTTTGGTATCAATGCTGATGCTCCTGCATAAGCTACCTCCAACACATACCAGAGTCACTAAATTCACAAGTTACTAAGATATCACACATTTGCAAATGTCCCATCTTTTCTTTAAGATTGCCAACTTCTATAGGGGAGAGATTGTGCCCTAATTTATCCCTTACCATCCAGTTCTATGTTCTGTATATAGTACATACATAAAAATAGTTTTTGAAGGGAAAGCTTTCCTAATTGTTATCAATAACCGAATCAGCAAATCATTATTAAAAACTCACTAAAGGGGTAGCTAGGTGACACAGTGGATAGAGCACCGGCCCTGAAGTCAGGAGGACCTGAGTTCAATTCTGACCTCAGACCAAACACTTGATACTTACTACCTGTGTGACCTTGGGCAAGTCACTTAACCCCAATTGCCTAAAAAAAAAAAAGCATGGGCAAGGCTCTTATGGCTCTATGCTTTTATGAGGGAAATGAATAAGACTTCAAAAGAATAAGCAACAAGGCATAATGGAAACACAGCTGACCTTTGAGTCAGAAAGACATAGGTTCAAATATTGTACCTGAATAACATCAGGCAAGGCTCTTAACATCTCAGTGTCTCAGGAAATTAAGTGGCAGGGTAGATGTTGATTTGTATTGGTAGAGGACTTTCCACACAAGGAGGTCCCTACATTGATGAAATCTCAGGTCCAGGAAAAAAAAAAAAGTATTTATAAACTATTAGAAAAGATAAATCATACACAGAGGTAAAAACAAGAAACAAACTAAGCCAATGTGTGATGAGGGCCAAAAGAGGGAGATAATGATAAATGCCATTGAAGTCAAGAGAAAGAAGATCTCTACAGCTATCAGGCCCTGGAACACTGCAATGCTGGAGCTGGAAAAGATCTTGGAGATTATCCAGTCCAGGGCTTAACCTTTTTTCCACTCATGACACCTTTTCATGTTTCAGCAGAGTTCATTGGTGTTATGTGGTGTGAAGGCATGTGCAGGGCAAAGTGCACATGCTGTGTATTCAGAGCCAAGGCTGCAGTGAAGTTGCACAATGCAACATGGGCAAGCGCTGCCATAAACACCTCAGATTCATTACACATTTGATTTTGAATTAATTTTTGGTCATTGTGCATTCAGAAACTTTTTACTGTTGCCAAAATTTGTATGACCACATATGGGGTCACCACCCACAATTTAAGAAGAGCTGATCTAGTCCAATCCTCTCATTTTATGCATGCATGAGCTGAGTTCCAAAAAGACTGAATGAATTGGGGCAGCTAGGTGGCACAGTGGATAAAGTACTGGCCCTGGAGTCAGGAGGATGTGAGATCAAATCCGGCCTCAGACACTACTAGCTGTGCGACCCTGGGCAAGTCATTTAACACCATTGCCTACCCCGCCCCCCCAAAAAAAGACTGAATGAATTGAGACAAGGCACACGTCTGTTAGTGAAGGAACAAATGCTAGAAACAAGACCTTTTGAATTCCTGAGGAGGCCTCTCCTCACTGCTCCTTGAATCTCCCCACCTCCTTTAGAGTCTAGCTTCAGAAAGTATGGAAATAACAACAACAATAATAAAACTAATAACATGTTTATGAGGGCACCATCAACTTCCAAGTCACCCAGGTTCAGAACCTTGGTATCATCCTCAACTGTTCTCTTATAATCATTCCCCAAATCCAACCTGTTCTTTTTTTTTTTAACTTATTTTACTTTTAATTTATGGAATAAAACAAACATTTCCATGACATAGTATAATAAAAAAGATGGTTGCACTTTCTGCTTTCACAATATCTCTCCTATACCTCCTCTTCACTCACATATCCAGTTGAAGGGTTCCCATTACATCAATCTGCTTGGACTCTCTGCCTCAAATCTCTCCTCAATTAGCTGCTAAAGTGATCTTCCAAGAGCACAAGTCTATTGTCACTTCTCTACTCATTATGGCTCCCTATTAACTCCAGGATCAAATATAAAATCCCTTACTTAGCTTTCTAAGTCCTTCATAATTTTTGTTCCTTTCTAATATCTTAGTCTAGTATCTAGTATCTAGTCCTACCTTTCTAATATCTTACACTTTAATACCATTTAAATACTCCACAATCTAGTATCGCTGGTCTTCTTGCATTTCTCTCATGTGACATTACATTTCTCTCCTCTATGCATTTTCACTGACTATGCCTCATTGCTGTAATTTTCACCCCCTTTACCTCTGCTTCATGGCTGCCTTTAAGACACAGCTCAAATCTGACCTTCTACAAGAGACTTTCTCCAGATCCTCTCCCTCCTATTTCACTTTAATCTGGAAAGTTGTAGGTATGGTGAATGGGGCTTGAGAGTAGATTAACACATTCCTTCCAAGGACAATGGTTCATGATGCATGGTTTCAGAACTCAGGGGTTGAGTGGTAATGTCAACAAGGCCATTGGTTAGAAGAAGATAGACAGGGAGTAGAAAGTGAAATGATAACTGGAGTTTTGCTGAAATAATGCTCTAAGAGATGCAATTGTTAATCTGGACAACTAAGCACCAGAGCCAAAGTTTTTCCAGGGCAGCAAGGCAAGGAATTTAGCTATGAAATAATGGTTGGAGTGTAAGGAATGAAGCATATTACATACAGAGCATCATGTTGTTCATTCGTTTTAGTTGTATCTGACTCTTCATGACCCCATTTGGGGTTCTCTTGGCAAAGATATAGGAATGGTTTGTCATTTCTTTCTCCAGCTCATTTTACAGATGAGGAAACTGAGGCAAACAGGTTAAGTGACTTGACCAGAGTCACACAGCTAGTAGTGTCTGAGGCTGGATTTGAACTCAGGAAAATGAATCTTCCTGACTCTAGGCACCACACTCTATATACTCTGCCACCTAGCCGCCCTGACAGAACCTCAAAGGAGATATAAAAAAACTGCAGACATGGAATCTATTTGAAAGGAAATTAAAAATAGATGGAGAAACAAAATACATACAAACAAAAAGACTTGGGCATATTTCTATAATACCAAATTCAAATTACATTAATTAGGAACCAAGAATCTAAGTGCTGAGGCAAAGCAATGTATCTGAAGTCAGGGGATCTGGGTCTAATATTTTATATAACTATATGAGGCAGGATTCAAACTCAGTTCATCTGAATCAGCTCAGTGTTCCTTCTACTACATCATACTATCTTCTCTGTTGATGTAGGGTGATCTTTTGATTCAAGAAAACTTTTAAAGTCAGCTGATATTGATATGATCTTTTTCTCTACTCATAAATGACTGACAACAGTGCCTAAGTAGGGATTTAAATGACAACTGCAGGAAAATGTCATTTGAACAGAAACTACTGCCTGAGTAATCAAGAGGCCCAAGTCTAGGCACATGAAGACAACAGTCATACAGGACAAAAAAAGCATTGCTATAAAGAAATATTTATGTTTCCATCAAGTTCTTAATGCTATTTGAGAGAGGGAGAAAAAAAGACCTGTGGTTTCATTTCCTCTTCTTTTAGTAATTAAAAAAAAATGAAGGTGGAATTGAGAGGCGGAGGTGAATAAAGGGGAGAAACCTAATCTGGCTCTGCCTTGAAATAATTCTAGGCAGAAAATGGGTGATTTTTCTCTTCTGTTATATATCAAGTTTAAGTGATATCAACACTTAACAAATAACCAAATGGACTTGAGCCTTCTCCCACAGCTTTCATGCAAATGCAGAGGACCTTTCAGATTATAAAACATATGGTGTGCACACATGTTAAGACAATTTAAAATAGATTAACCCCACTATAATATCTCATCTTTTCCTTTGTGATATCACATCTATTTAAATTTCAAGCCCAGTGGGAGTAAAAACAAAAGGAAAAACAAAAAACAACCTTTTCAGACTTGCATTGTACGCAGCATACATCATCCTTCAAGATTTAATTATTCATTCATCCATCCATTCAAATAGCTTTATTAAATGCCAGTTGTGTGCATCCATGTAAAGTTTAGGCAAGATGTAGTTCCTGTACTCCAGCAGTTTTCAGTCATGTAGTTGTACACGTCACATCTGCCAATAACTATAACATACCATATTACATGAAATGTATATTGGGGAGGTGCAAAAAAAAATGAGGCCCAAAGGACGAAAATCTTTCCTGACCTGGATGATCATGGAAGAGGTAGCATTTGAGTCAGGATGAGAAGAATTGCATAGTTGAAAAGAGGAAGGGAAAATATTCCCAACATTGATAAAAGCATGAATGAAGGCATGGAATCTGGAAAACATAGGATATATTTGGGAGGCAGAAAATAATCAATTTTGCCTAAAGCACAAGAGTGTAAAGAGCAGAATATGACATGAGGTTAGATTCTATCAGACTCTACCAGGACCTTGAATAACAGTTAGGCAAAGAAGTCTGAAGTTCAGATAGGCACTGAAGATTTTGAGTAGAAAATGGTTGTCACAAGTTCTATGCAAATATGTGATTCTTACAGTGCTATAAAGAAAGAAATATAGAAGGAAAAGTGGAGAAGGGAAGATATACTAGGATATTTGCTACAATGGCAGAAGTAGGTGGTAAATAGGGTTACAGCAGGGATAAGGACACTATGTAAGGGCAGCTAGGTGGTGCAATGGATAGAGCATCCAGTCTGGAGTCAGGAAGATGCATCCTCATGAGTTCAAATGTGGCCTCAAACACTTACTAGCTGTGTGACCCTGGGCAAGTCATGTACCCCTGTTTGCCTCAGTTTCCTCATTGGCAAAACGAGTTAGAGAAGAAAATGGTAAACCATTCCAGTATCTTTTCCAAGAAAACTCCAAATGAAGAGTTAGATATGACTGAAAACAATTGAACAACAATAACAACAACAGACTATGAAAGACATACATAGATGGAATTTGCAGGATTTTGGTAACTGATTGGCCACAAGAGAAAAAAAGGAAATGGAAAGAGTCAAAGGTAGCATTAAGGTTTTAAATATGAACAAATAGTTAGAAATTGTAAAGTCTATATGAAGAGCTGGTTTAGGGGGCTATAAAAGGGAAAAGAGAACTGATTGGAATCAGAGGATCTGAATTCAAACCCCAAATATGACATTTATTACCTGTAGCACTTTGGGCATGTTCCTTTCCCTAGATGGGACTCAGTTTTCTCAACCATAAAATGAGGAGGTTGAACTAGTTATATGAAATTCTTTCCAACTCTAGATCTGTGATATTTAAAGTTTAGTTTTGAGGTGCATTGTTCTTTCCACTAAACCATGCTGACCCTTGGTGGTCAACTAGTCCAACTTCCACCATGCAAGAATTGACCTTTCAGCATCTTTATTCAGGTCATCTAGCCTCTGTTTAAACACTTTTAGTAATGATGAAAGGGTACCTATTCCATTTGGGGGCCATTATAATTTGTACAAAGTTCTTTCTTGTATTGTATTAAAGTCTCCTTCCTGTAACTTCCATCCAGTGGTCTAAATTATGCCTTCTGGAGCTACCCAGAATAAGTCTAATCTATCTTTCATAAGATAGTCTTTCAACTATTGGGAGATATATACAACAATGTAAATGGAAAGAAAAGCAACAGTGAAACAATTAAAACTAAATACTGCACAATTATAAAAGCTACACTTAATTCCGAAGATGAGATGGGAGAAGATACCTCCTCCCAGTCCCTTTGCAGAAGTGGGGAACCATAGGTGTGGAAAACTACATGCAACATCAGACTTTTTTGATATGTTATTTAGTTTTCTGGAACTCTTTTCTTTCTTCCTTTTTTTCATGCTTTATTACAAGGGATGGCTCTCTAGGATGTGGAGGTGGAACAGCATATTAGAAAATATAAGCAGGGGGCAGCTAGGCGGCCAAGTGGATAGAGCACTCGCCCTGGATTCAGGAGGACCAGAGTTCAAATCTGGCCTCAGACACATAGTACTTACTAGCTGTGTGACCCTGGGCAAATCACTTAACCCCATTGCCTAGCCAATAAATATATATATATGTGTATATATATATATATATATATATATATATATATATAAGCTATATAAAAACAAAAGATATAAATAAAAATTTTAAAGGCTATCCTAACAGCTAGTGTACATATGACTATGTCCAAAATAGTCCTTGCCTATTAGAAACTGTAAGAAAAATAGTTATTTTTGCCACCATTATTACTTCTACTTTATCAAATAATTTTTCTTTGTTGATCAAAATAATGTCCAGAAGAACAGACCTTCCTCTCCTGCTTCATGGCTATTTCTATCTGCTAAAAAAAGAAAAGAAAAAAGAAAGGAAAGAAAGAAGGAAGGAAGGAAGGAAAGAAGGAAGGAAAGAAGAAAAATAAATTGTCAATGAAGCTAGTCAAGAATTGATCAAATGTCCAGCCTCCTAGGAGAATGATACTTGAGTCAGATGTGCAAAAAGTCCTTGTGATTATGATAATACTATATATTTTCCTTGTGCTAGTTTTATGATGTTAGGAAAGTATCTTCTCTATTCTACATCTTGGCCATGGAGAAGCTTTGAGATTCTTTCTGTTCCTTAATAGTATATTTTTTCAATTCCATGTAAAAATAGTTTTCAACATTCATTTTTTGCAAAATTTTGAGTTCCAAATTTTTACTCCCTCTCTTTCCTCCACATTTCCCAAGACAGCAAGTAATCTGACATAGGCTATATATGTACAATCATGCTAAACATATTTCCACATTAGTGATATTGTGAAAAAAGAATCAGAACAAAAGGGAAAAACTATGAGAAAGGAAAAAAAAACAAAAAAAAATGAAAATAGTGGAGCATTGAGTTACAATGGCTCTAACCTGAGTTTTACTACTCTTGGAATGACTGCTGATCTTCTGCCATGATAGAATATTCCCCTAAGTCCAGGTACCAGTAAAATAAGGAATAAAGTTCTGGTCAGATAGCCTTGCACCCATCACGTAAAACATATTCTATGACTCTGATGCAAGATCTGTTAGCTTTGACAATTCTATTCAATAATCATTTAGTAAATGCCTAACGTGTGTAAGGCACTGAACTGGGTGCTAGATATAATGGAGAAAAACAAACCAATTCTGCCTTTAAGGGTCTTCTTTGCTACTAAATTCATGTAAGATCCATGTAAGTCAGGGATGAAGGAAAATCTGATCTTTGGATTTTCCAATTTTTTTTGTGTGAACATATTTTTTCAAGCTTTAATAGTATGGCATGGGTGGAGATAGGAAACTTAAGATGAACTTAGCCAGAAAAACATTGTTACCACCACCACGATCTTCCAAGATATGTTGTTCTAGTCATGCCTAGGTGGTGTATTGACACACCCTATACCACAAATTACCATTCATCTTCCTTCCCCTTTAGGACAAGTAAATGGTAGTATGTGTTAGAACAATGGGCTCATGGCCTAGGCATGCCTATTCAAATTGGGCTAAGCACCTCTGGAACACCTTTCATGAGCAGTTAATCAGTAGCTTCTTTCTCCTCACAAATTTATCATTAGCAATTAGATGATTTTTTATTTGTTTCTTAATATTGAACCATATTATTCATAGATTTGAATATCCCACTGATAGAAGTTTGAATCCTCTACCAGAAAAAATAGAAAAATTACAGTAATCAGCAAATCCCCTTTGTTTTAAGACTATGTACTTTATAAATAAGTTTTGGAAACACTTCGGTAGTTCAATTCACATGTGTTGTGAGTCATTTTCCCCCCATATTAGTCAAGTTTGCCTAAACTTTTTTTTCTTGCCAGGCAATTGGGGTTAAGTGACTTGCCCAGGGTCACACAGGTAGTGAGTATAACATATCTGAGGCTGGATTTGAACTCAGGTCCTCCTAACTCTAGGGCTGGTACTCTATTCACTGCACCACCTAACTGTCCTTTGCCTAGACTTTTAAAAGCCTATTTAAAACCCCATGAATGAAATATAAATGGATAAGTATTTAAAATTATACACTGGAACTTGTCATTCACCTTTCTGCAATCTACTCATTTTCAAGTTCTATCTCTTAGATGGATGATATTCAACATAATCAGTGTGTTTTTCTAATCCACTTAGGAACTATTTTCCTGTCCTAAAATAGAATAAACAATGATGACAGAGTCTGGTTTGTCAACTTTAATGAACAAAAATAAAAATGTTTCATTTGGGAAGTGCATTGGACTTTCGCTCAAATTATCAAAATAAAAAAATCTCTGAGGTTAAATGACAATATCTGATTAAACAAGATTATCTTTTCAGCCATTTAAAATATATCTCCTTGTAATATCTGCATACATCGAGTCTCTACTCCAATCCTCCTTTCAGCCATCAAAGTGATTTTCCTAAAGTATAGGACAAACTGTCACCACCACCCTTCAAAAACTCTAATAGCTGCCTATAGCTTCTAAGATCAAATGTTAAATCTCCTCTTTCATGTTCAATGTCCTTCATGACCTAGCCCCATTCTCTATTTCCAGTCTTCTTACACCTTAATCCCTTCTCTCACCTCTTCAGTCCACTGACACTAGCAGCCTTGCTGTTCCACAAACAACACTTTTCCTCTCAGTTTTGGGTCTTTTCTCTGGGTTTCCCCCATTCCTGAAATGTTCTCCTTCTTTATACCTGTCCACTTTATATCTGTCTAACTTGACTAATATGGAGAAAAAAATCCAGGTGTCCCTAGCTTCTTTTAAACCCCCATTAAGACCCCCTATTCCATAATAAGGCTTGAGGTGTTACGGAGTTTGTAGAGTTTAGAAAGATTGCTTTGATAGCTGAGTGGATAATGGAGTGGTGAGAGACTCGTGGCTGGGAGACCAACCAGCAAGCTCTTGTATTATTCTAGGTTTGAGGAAATGAATATGGTGATAGTATTAGAGGAGATAAGGGAGCACAAACCAGAGTTTATAAAACAAAGTTAAAATTAACAGACTTTGGCAACAGATTGGATTTGAAGGGAAGAATTGAGAATGACACTTCAGTTGCAAGTGTGAGTGATTGGGAGGACTGTGGTACCTTTGAGAGTAATAGGGAAGTCTGGAAGAGGTGAGAGTTTGGGGGAAAAGATAATGAATTAATTTTACACATTTCCATTGAGTCTACGATATTTATGAGGAGGAGAGAGCAGGGTAGGAAAAAGGGAAAAGATAAAGAAAATAAGAAAGGAAATATTGGCCCCGATCTCATAAGCTTATATTCTATTATAAAAGGTTACAATATATAAACTAACTTGTGAGTAAAACTGATTTTTATATGAGACGATGTATTGTTTGGGGAAAATGTGTTTGAATCCTACTTCAGCTACTTGTTAGCTGTGTGATTGTGAGCAAATCATTCTAATTCTCTAAATCTTTAGTGGGAGTAACGTCCTAACCTTGCCCACTCCTCCCCACCCCCAACCATGCAAGTTAGACTTTTTTTCTTTCAAACCATCTTTGAGTCTTAATGTGGCTCAGGTGATGAAACTCAGGCTGTTGACATCAGTTCCTAGTCACCTGTGTACAAAACAGCCACGAGGAGCTCTAGGAACACTCTGATGCTTGTTTGGTGGATCATAATGGACAACTCAAACATAATGGTAATTTGTTTAGCTGAATAATCTCAGGGTATTCTTCATACTTCATTGACTTTCCTTTCTCTACTATGGTCTTTTTTTTTTAACTGTTGAATAACCTATAAAGGTCTCATTTAATTCTAAAAGCAAACATAAGCTACCAATGAATTGTCTTGAATTAGGCCCAGAACGGTATATCTTATAAAGAGTTGGACTCAATGACCTTTTAGGTCCTTTCCATCCCTAAATCCATGATCCTCTATGATGCTCTAAAGTTTGACATACATTATATCATTTGAACCTCATGGAATCTGAGTGACATAGGCACAACAGGTATTATTAGTTCTTTTTATACAGATAAGAAAAGTGAGGCTCAAAAAGGACTGATCAGGGTAGCACACCTAGCTAGCATTGGAGGTAAGAGCTAGGCCTTCCTGTCTCTAAATCAAAATTCTGTCCATTGCTGTACTCAAACCTTCATCTATGACCCTATTCTCCTACATTAACCATATTCTAGAATGGTCAAAGTAGTAGTTTGTGTTTTAAAATGATGCAAAGTATTTCTCATGCTGTTGCCAACATTTTACAAAGCATTACATAGATTCTAACATTTAGATGCATGATCTGAAGTATATCAAGGACAATAGAGTGTGCCACTTCCTATTTTCTCCTGTGATTTTAAGAAATTTTCATCACTCCATAAACATTCTTTTACTGGCCGACCTTTGTTTGAGGGTAAATGATATACTAGTGAGTTTTCCTCCCTGCTGATCTTAGCATATTACATTGCAGGGGCTCCTAATGTGAGACAGAAATCTTGGCCTATTACAGATCCTTTCTTGTATCTTGTTAGCATCTGTTTGTGGTGCATGGAGATGATGAGGTGCTAATATGATACAGCAAAGGAAGTATAATCCATGAACATTTTTGCATCACGTTTGTATAATATACTACACTAATCTGACCAGACTTTCATGTGGTGGTACCCTTGGAATGTCATTTCTATCCCCACCTCACCAGTGCCTTTGAAAGTTTGTGAACAGTTTCCTTTACGTAGCCCAATAAAGAAAGTACACAAATTCTTCTTATGGTCAAGAAAGAAAGAGCCTAACTATTTGTTTCTGAAAATACTATTACATGCCCTTCTAGTAGAGAAGAAAGTATGTTCTTTCTCCAAATATGGATTTCAAATAAGTGATAAAAGCAACTAATGAGAAAGTCTAGCTTCTATATGCACATACTAGGTTGAGTCAACACCAAAAAGTCAAGTGGATATCTGAGGCAATTATATGGATAACTATGACTTTTAAAATGTACTTTTGTCTGAAATATCCAGATAATTGAAGCAGAAGTGAATTATTGACATTTTTGCCTAAATTATCCAAATAATCAGGTTCTTTTTTTAAGTGTGGTAGTGATCTATTTTTCATCACTGGTAATGAAGTTACTTGGCATCTTAGGTCACAAAGATAATGAAATAGGATTATAGAATTACAGATTTAGAGCTGGAAAGGCCTTGGAGATCAGTCCAAACTCTCTATTCCTCAGTGGAGAAAATTGAGGAGTTGAGAAGCAAAATGACTTGCCCAAGGTCATATAGTTGTTAAGTGGAAGAGCCAGGACAGCATTTCTGAGTCTGACAATGAATTCAATGTCCTTTCCATGACCCTGCTCTGCCTGAAGCAAGTGCTTCCCAGCAGAAGACTAAGTTGAGTGGTTCCATCACTAGCAGTATATCAGAACAGCCCCATTGATGTACAATAAGTAGCCTTCTTGACTTACAAAATAATTAAAAACAAAGAAGCCCACAAAACATGCTGCTCATTAAATATCATGCTTTTAAAATTGCAATGGATGCATGATAATCAAGACCAATGCTCTTGTCTATGCAATTTACATTCTGTCCTTATTTTGTTTTATTGAGCTTCTTTATTAGAGGCATAAGAATCCTGGTCTGAATCAGTTCAGATTCATGTGAAAATATTTAAAAAAAAAATAGCAAAGCAGGCCCTGAAAGCAGTGGCCCTGATTTGAGCCAAATGCAAAAGTGTTTTAATTAAGGAAGAGGAATTAGTTTTATGTTCAAAAGGCCAAAAGATGAAACAGTTTCCTATTAAAATAGCAATGAGCAATGTAACAACACTGATATGTTTGAAAATGGAAGGGTCATAAGAAAGGACAGGATTTTCCATAACAATCAAAATGTGATATCTTATGTACAAAAGTGAGACAATGTAATGTCCTTGCTTGAACAGACGGATTCTAAATGTGAAGGCCTCTACTGTTAAATCTTAGGAGGCTCTCCTCCAATGAAGCATCTCTCTTACACACGTCAAAATCAGAAAAGATTGTCTAGAATGAAATAATAATAGAGATCACCTTGTTCCATAGACCCATGATTATTAGTATCAAATACTCCAATGGCTCTTTGATCTCACTGATTTGAGAGTTCAAATCAGTGATGGGGATGGCATCCCATGCCTGCCCATTCTGTGTGACTCTTGTCCATGTCCTCCCAAAAATCTGTAACAGTGTGTCCACTCAATATATTAGAGGCCTCTCTTGCTTTTTCTTTTCTTTTGTTTGTGAGACAATTGGGGTTAAGTGACTTGCCCAGGGTCACACAGCTAGTAAATGTCAGGTGTCTGGTCTGAAGTCAGATTTGAACTCAGGTCCTCCTGACTCCAGGCCTGGTACTCTATCTACTGCACCACTTAGCTGCCCTCTTGTTTTTTTGTTTTTTTTTTGACATTGTAAGGGTATGAGTGAAAAGTGTGATTTTTAATACCATTCTTGTTTCTCCATTCCTACCACCATGCCCCTTTCTCTGAAGAAGCAGAAAGGGATGACACAAAACAGACCTTCATTTTTCCTGTTTTCATGGCTGTGTGGCTAGAAAAGTTTCATCTCAAGGTAATCAGCCAACTAGTGATATGAATTATTATTTGAAGTGAGGTATAAAACTGGAGACATATAATCACCAAAATACTCAAAACTTTCATAAAGAAGACTGAGTACAAATTTAAAAATGAGAATGGAATCCCTATAGATGGTGAGATTCTCCAGATACTCTTGTTTGTGAGCGATATTGTATTGTTTGTGACAAGCTCTAAAACACTATAAAACCTGTTCAATGGGAGGCACAATTGTTCAAAAGAGTTTAGTCTAACTACCTACACTGGAAAAACTAATTGAACAAAAACTGCCTATGGTTCATACTAGGATATTCAGTTGAGTGAAAAAAAATTATATGACTTGTCCAGTACATATATCTGAAACATACACAGAAAATGAATAATGCACTGGGCCCAACTATGAAAAGGAGAAGCTCTGGAGCCTTTGGGAAATTATACAGTTTTTTATAACCACTTCAAGCATCTCCTAGAAATATTTTTATTTAAGCCAATATGGTACCACTGAGAGGCAATATTGCATAGTGGATAGAGAACCTGCCTCAAAGTCAAGATGACCTGAGTTCATGGTCTGTCTCTGATATATGTAGGTTCTGTGTCCCTGGGCAAGTTACTTAATCCCTCTGTGTCCCTGGGCAAGTTACTTAATCCCTTTAACACTAAACTATGTTATAGAACAGATACTAAGATGAATTTGTAAAAGAAATTCCTAACCAGAAGCTCCCAGAAATAATGAAATCATAGATCCAATAGAATGGCATTTTATCAGTGAGGTTGTGTGGCTGTGGGTCATGGAATATTATAGACTACAAGAACCAAAATTAAAGATTACCCAAGGGACAGTAGAAAGGCATGTGGTGAGGCCAGGAAGTTCACAGCACATTGCACAGGAGGAATTGCATTGGACATTTACAAGGTCATTACTCTGGTCCATCATTGCATACCTGGACTATTGCAATAACCTCCTAATTGGCCTCCTGCCTCAAGTCTCTCCCACCTCAATTATATTCTCCATACAGTTACCTAAGAAAGATTCTTAAGGCACAACTCTGACCAAAATGTTCCCCTGCTTAATGATTGTTAGTGACTCCCTGTGTTTAATTTAAATATATTGACAATGTTTTGCATTGTCAAATATAAATTCTGACATTTATCACTTAATATCCTTCACATACTAGCTTCAAACTCCTTTCCAGATTTATTATATATTATTCTCTTCATTCACTTTGTGGTAGCCTCCACCCAGACTTCTTGCTGTTCTTCATATAAAACATTCCAACTTCCATCTTTGTGCTTTTTCATAGACTATCCCCTTACCTAGAATGAACTCCCTCCTCACCTCTGCCTCTTAGAATGTTTCCTTCACAACTCAAAACTTCGAAATCTGCTTCCTACATGAAGCCTTTCCTGATTCCTTTCCCATACAGCTGTTAGTGCTTTGTCTTTGAAAATTACAATGCATTTATCCTGGCAGTATCATCACCTTTTGAGGCTCAATTTTCCTCTCTGCATAAATGATTCTCGTATCTACATATCCAGCCTTAACTTCTCTTCTGATCTCTAGTCTCATACTACCAAGAGCCTTTTCTGACATCTAGACTTGGATATCCATAGCCATTGCAAACTGTACACTTCCAAAACAGAGCTCATTTTTTTTCCTCCAAAACCCTCCCCCCCTCCAAACTTCCCTACTACTATCAGAGGAACCACGCTCCTCCCAATCACCCAGGCTCAAAATCTCAGTGTCATCCTTGATTTCTCTCTCTCCATCACTTCACATATCTGTTGCCAAGTTTTGTCAATACTGCCTTCACCACATCAACTCTACATGTCCCTTTCTCTTCGCCCACATAGCTACTTCATGCTTATTTACCATTATCTTCCAGCTGGTCTCACTGCCCCAAGTCCCTCCCCACTCCAAACCATCTTTTATGCCAGTGGTATCAAACTCAAAAAGAAGTAAAGCCCACTAAACCATACTTAACCATACCCTGCAGCTTTCATTTTGAGTAGAAAACCACATATTAACATTATCTATATTTTATTGTTTTTTTTGTTAAATATCTCCCAATTTGACATTTCTACTATATGTAACTGTCAAAGTGATTTTCCTATAGTGTAGGTCTGACTATGTTACCACCCCACCCCAATAAACTCCAATAGCTCCCTTTTACCTCTCTGATCAAATATAAAGTCCTCTGTCATTTAAAGCCCTTCACAATGTGTTCTCTTCTTTTTTTCAGTCTTCTTACATTTTCTTCCCCATCCACAAACTGTACAACCTAACAAGACCTGATTTCTTATTGTTCCTCACACAGAATGTTCCATTTACCTTGTTGATGTTGTTGTTCAATCATTTCAGAATCTTTGTGACCCCATTTTGGAGTTCTCTTAGCAAAGATACTGGAGTGTTTCAATTGTCCAGAGTATTCCATTGGTATCCCAACTGTGTCATTTCCTTGTCCAACTCATTTTACAGATGAAGAAACAGACAAACAGGGTTAAGTGATTTGCCCAGGGTACACAGCTAGTAAATGTCCCAGGCCAGATTTGAACTCTCATCTTCCTGACACTATACCTGGCACTCTATGCCACCCAGCTTCCCAGCATCAATTTCCCTACCCTGTGCTTTTCAATGGCTGTTCACTCTATCTGGAATACTCTCCCTCCTTACATCCTGGCATCCCAGGTTTCTTTTAGCTCAAATCCCACCTTCTGCAAAGGCCTTCCCTGCCATCTTGACTTCTCCCGGTGCCTTTCTTCTCAGATTACCTTCCATTTACTCTTTAAATATCTTGTTATGTACATAGTTGTTTGCATGTTGCCTCTCCATTAGAATGCAAACTCCTTGTGGGCAAGGACTGTGTTTTTTGCCTTTCTTTGTAAGCGCTTAATAAATGTTTGTTGACTGACTCATCATTTCTTTTCTAGATATTTTAGGTGTACTAGTTTATTTTTTTGTGTATGTATTATTTCCACCAACACAATATTTCATGAAATATTTCTTGAGGTTTGACACTCTTCCATTTATGTCTTTGAGGCCCCAGAGTGAGCTTTTTGAGACCACCAGAGTCTTTTTCATTTTTTTGTCTTTGCATCTCCAATGCCTAGTACCATGACTGGCACCTTGAAGACTCTTTACAATTGCTTATTCATTGAGTATTTGATTGACAAGAATTTAAGAAATACTTATTGATTAATTGATTGATTAAGTGAAATAATGCAAAGGAGATAAGCACTAGATCTATGATTTTATTGATAAAGGGAATTCCCAAGAGGGGAGGCTCACTGTATAGTTAGCAAGTGATCACTGCACCTTTGCTTGCTAATTATAATCTTAAAGAGTTGGCCAGAGGACTTAGAGTCAACTGATTAGCTCAGTGTCATGCAGATAGTATGAGTCAGAGGAATAACTTAAACCCAGGTCTTCCCGGCTTTGAGGTCATCTCTCTTATCCATTACACCAAAATATATCCCTGGAGTAAAAAAAAATAAATGTTAAAGCTAAGTTGAATGCCAATTGTGGGACAGCCCAAGTGTCCCATTGGTATCATTGGTATTCCTGAAAGAACAAAGAAAAATAAAGAGAGAATAAAGAAATAATTTTTGGAACCAACTTCCTTCTAAAACAGAAAGGATAAGGATAGAGAGGATTAGAGAAAAACACAATCTTGGTCAGGGCTGACTGAATATGAGCTCAAAAATAGGGTGGCATCATGGAAAGGGCTCTGGATCTAGAGACAGGAAGACTTTAGGTTCAAATTTCCCTTGAAATTCTTACTAGATGGGCAAGTCACTTAACCTCCTATTGCCTGTGTTTTCCTCATCTATAAAATGAGGGGCTTAGATTTGATGGCCTTTAGAGTCCTTTCTAGCTCTAAATTTACGATCCTAGGAGCAACCAAGAAAGTAAATCAGGCATGTCTACCATACATTTGCATGAAAGACTTGGTGCTTAATAAATGTTGCTTGAATTGAATTATTGCATAATTGATCAGTCCTCAGTAGCCCTGTAAATTTTCCCTTTGTTATTTTAATGAACAACTGATGCCCACAAATCCTTTTACTGCTTTATTGTAAAATCCTACAACAGAAGAATATGTGTTACTTGAAGGGAGAAGAGAAAGTAAAAGGTCTTCCACCCCTGAAATAATAAAATTTAGAGAACATAGGTGGTCACTGTAACAAAAAAGGAAGCCATAGCAAGTCAAGTCTGAGTCTTGGTGGAAAAGAGGCAAGAAAGCAAATCATGAAGGGCCTTGGGCCCAGAACCTAACCTCTGGGCTATAGGACAAGTGCTGGATATTTATGGTATATTGATAGATAGGGTAAAATATAGTTCAGAGTTGTTCCAGTAACTGCTTCCCCAGCTCCTCCCAATGGTTACCTTTCAGGACACCTGAACCCAGGTTCCTTTCACTGAGTCCCCAGAGATTCCATATAGAGGAATCCTTCACTTTCTATAAAGTAGCTTTGAGTACACCCTACTCTGATCCTGAAATCTTATTTCACTACAGAAAGCACTGAAGATCAGTTTCTGTATTCAAAATCATTAGCCAGAATATCAAGCATCTGGAATATTTATGAGTTACAAAGCACAGGCATGTTTTGATTAAACTGACCTAAGTTACAATACAAGGTATGCTTATGAAATAATAAAATTTATTTTCTCCTGTTTCATAAATTGACTCTGAAGGCAATTAAAAAAGAGGAGTTCCCAAAATGTTTTGAGCAATGGCAGCATCCCCCACCCCCAGGCAACTACTTTGATGAACTATATTCATGTGTATCATATGGATTCTAGGATTATATATGTAGATCAGGAAGTGACCTCAGAGGTCATGTACTCTCTCATTTTACAGATTAAGAAACTAAGGACAGTGGATGTTAAATAACTTGCCCAAAGTCACACATATAGGATATATTAGTTCTGATATATCTGAGAAAAATACTTTCATTGCTTATAATTGCTTTGCATACAGTAGGAACTTTATAAATATTTATTAAGTGGAATAAAATCAAATTCAATTTGTAGTCAAACCTTGTACCTCAGTTACTTTCTGCCATGTCATCCTAGTTTACTCCAAACTTCTTAATATCATTTTGAGTTCTGGAAGATTCTTCCCTCTCTCCCACATACCCCAAACTGCCTCCTGAATTCACACATCTCAGGTCAGTGTTCACAGATCTTGTCACCTTTACAAAAATTATCCTACTTGTAAGATAATGACCCTCTTCAGTTTCTCCCTGTATAATGGCTGGTTGCCTACTTCCTACAAACATGTGTCCCCTCCAATCTCAGAAAACTTTCACTTAAGCCATCCTCCCTGCTAATGATCATCCCATATCTCTCTTCCCTTTTGCAGCTAAACTCCTTAAGACGGACAGCCACAATAGGTACCTCCACTTCCTTTCCTCTTAGTCAATAACTCTCTACCATGTGACTTCTGAGCTCATCACTCAACCAAAACTGTTCTCTCCAAATTAACTAATGTTCTCCTAATTGCCCATTCTAATGGACTTTTCTCAATGCTCATCCTCCTTGACCTCTGCAACCTTTGACAGTTGATAACCTCGTTCTTTACAATCTTTTTTTCTGTTTCCACTTCTCTATCTCTCTCTCTGTTTCCTCTGTCTTTCTATCTCTCTTGTCTTGTCTTGTCTTGTCTTGTCTTGTCTTGTCTTGTCTTGTCTTGCCTTCCTATCTATCTCACTGCTTTTTCTCAGTATCTTTGCTGGATCTTCATCAAAGTTTTCCCTGAAGGATCTGTCCTCGGCCCTCCCCTATAGGTACTATTTCACTTGTAGACCTCATCAGTTCTCATGGATTTGATTATTATAATAATGCTGATGATTCTCATATCTACTTATCCAGCCCTCCTCTCTGTTGACCATCAGATTCACCTCTCCAATTGTCTATCGCACATCTCAAACTTGATGTCCCATAGACATCTCAAACTCAGTATGTCTAAAACTGAACCTTTTACCTTTTAAATCTTTTACCCCTGACCTTCCCCTCTTCCTAGCTTCTCTTTTTTTTATTTTTATTTTTTAGGCAGTTGGGGTTAAGTGACTTGCCCAGGATCACACAGCTAGTAAGTGTGTCAAATGTTTGTTCTAAGGCCACACTTGAACTCAGATCCTCCTGACTCCAGGGCCAGTGCTTTATCCACTGTGCCACCTAGCTGCCCCTCTTCCTAACTTCTCTATTACTGCTGAGGGTATCACCATCATCCCTGTCACCCTGGCTTAAAAACCCAGGTGTCTTTCTTGACTTCTCACTTTCTCTCCTCTACCATAGCCAAAGTGATGCCAAGACTTGTTCATTTTACCCTTCATAACTTATCTCACATGCAACCTTTCTGCTGACACTGCTACCACCCTGGCAAAGGCTTTCATCATGATGCTCCTGAACTATTGCAATAGCTGCTGATTAATCTACCTGCCACAAGCATCTCATACATCCAGTCCATTAATCCACTAGGTTGTCAAACGTATCCTGTATATATCTTGTTGGTATCCAGTTGTTTGCATGTTGCCTTCCCAATTAGACTGTGAACTCCTTGAGGGTAGAAACTATCTTTTGCCTTTCTTCTTATCCCCAGAGCATAGTACTGTGTCTGGCTTATAATAGATGCTTAATAATCAGTTTATTGGCTTACTGACGTGGAAGAGTTAGCTCTGTGTGTGTGTGTGTGTGTGTGTGTGTGTGTGAGAGAGAGAGTGTGAGTGTGTGTGTGTGAGTGTGTGTGTTTAAATTTCTCATACTTGTAAAATAAAAATGAAGCTTTTGAATTCTCTAACACTGTTACATGACACCACCCCCAGTCCATTCCCATCATATCCCAAACATTCTCCATCTTGACCAGGAAAACTATTCTTCTACACTGATACAAATAAATAATATAAGAAGTTCATAGCACAGGTATGTTTTAATTAACTGTTATTCTCACCTTGAGTTTGCTGTGCTGGGTAGGAGTAGGGGACAATCTCATCAGAAGTAAGGCATATTTTTTTTTCTTGCAGCTACCATCTCAAAGTCAGTGAAGTTGAATAATTAATTTATTCTTTCAGCAAGTATTTATTACTACCTACTCTTTGCAAGACCCTGGGAATGCAAAGACAAAAATAAACCATCCCCTACTTTAATAAGCTTATATTCTACTGGATAAAATGAAATAATCCTTGGCAAAATACTTTGCAAACCTTGAAGTACTATGTAAATGTTGTTACTATTGTTACTATTATTACTATTATTGAGGGATACAATTTTTTAAAAAATTCAGTTTGACAATATATAATAAGTTGTGGTTTGTATTTTGTCCTTCATTCTTGAAGAGGATCATGACATCAGGAAGATGATGCCGTGACTTACAAGAATTGGATTACAGTGAAGGTGGGCTATGCAAAATCTGCTCTGTGCAAGGTATCCTGTTAGATGCTGGTTGGAGAACAAGGAAACAGATATAGACACAAAACAAATAAACAAACAGACCTAAGTAGGCCCAGTGCTCACAAAGTGTACACAAACAAGTAAGTATAATCTAATTTGAGGTAGGAAAGAAAACACTAATTGGGGAATCAGGAAGAGCTTCACAAGAAGAATCATCTAAACAACTTTAATTGAAGAGATTTTTTTTTTTTTTGTAAAAGGCAAGATGTAAAGAAAAATTGCATTTCTAGCCTGGCTTATGAGAATGTAGGGAAGTAAGAGAGAGACTGCCTAGTTTCAGAGTAGGAGCTAATTTACCAATTTGTCCAAAATGTGGGAATCAAAAAATTTAAATCAGGCTAGAAATATAGGTTGGAGCCCGCTTAGGAAGGGACTCAGTTGTCATGCTAAGGAATTTGTATTTCATGCTAGAAACAACAGAGAGCCACTGAACAATTTTAATCAGGGGATAGTATCATAGATGTGGAGTTGAAGGTGAACTTTGAGGCCATCTAGTTCGGTGCTCTCATTGTATAGATGAGGAAACTAAAAATGAGAGAGGTTAAAATGGCTAGACCTGCTCTTTAAGAAGATTATTTTGGCAGCTATGTGGAGGGTGGTTGGGAGAGAAGAGAGAGTAGAAGCAAGGAGGCCAATTAAGAGGTTATTACAGTAAACCAGGTGAAAGGTGAAGGCCTCAGCTAGCATGAAGACTCTGTGAGTGGGGCAGAAGGTGAAAGTCAGGGAGGTTTAGAGGTAGAATCAACAGGACTTGGTAACTATCGTAGGTCAAAATAATACATACTTTCTTTTTCTTTTTTACCGCGGTATATTATATCTGTTTCCTTTTTTTGTCTGAAGCTTCCTGTTCCAGTCTAATAGATTATTTGCAAATGCCATTTAGATTCTTCCTGTCCTGTCATCTTTATTTTGTGATGCTCATATAGAATCCTGGCAAAGGTGTAGTCTTTACATAAATGCAAGGCCAGCTCTTTGAGATTTGTTCTAGACTCGTATAAGAATAAAATAGTTTTTATTTCCAAGTTGATTTCTCAAACCAAAAATGACATGATCTCTATCATTTCCTTAGTAACATTGGCATCCTTATTTTCCTGGGATGCATGCATCAGAGGGAACATCAGCATGCAAGAGGAGATAGGACATTAATCATGGTAATTAATCAAGTATCAAGTGGCATTTTGGGACATATGCCTTAATCTACCATAAAGCAATTTGCCAATGGAATTCTATAATGCTAGAATTTATGTTAATGTCATGTTTAAGAAATGCATTAAAATTGTCCTAATGTTCAAACAGTCATTCACAGGACTTGTCAGACCTTCTTACCAATGTGGAATAGTAGGCAATACTTTTAGTGTATGAAATCAATTTGGATTTTATTGTTGATTATGCTATGGAGTAGGCTTGAGGTTGTGTGATTTTTCAATGGATTTTTGCCTCAATTCCAAAGTAAGAATCATAGCTGTCAATAATATGGGACATTAAGGTTTTCAAAAATACTTTACAAATATTGTGTCATGGGGCAGCTAGGTGGTGCAGTGGATAGAGCACCGGCCCTGGAGTTAGGAGGACCTGAGTTCAAATCCGGCCTCAGACACATAACACTTAATAGCTGTGTGACCCTGGGCAAGTCACTTAACCCCATTGCCTAACCAAAAACAAAACAACAACAAAAAAAAAATATTGTGTCATATGAAACATGTAGCAAACCTGTAGGGAAAGTACTTGAGTCTTAATATTTTAATTTTTTGAGTAAGTGAACTAAGGCTCAGAAAACTTAGAGTGTCTGTCTAAAGTCCCACAAATCAGAGGCAGAATTTGAACTTGGGTTTCTCCTGATTCCTAGCTGAGCATTCTTTCAGCACCAAGTTTCCTCCTTGGCAAGTATGGAGCACAAGTTTAATACTTCATGTCTTTAAAATGCAAGATGAAGTTAAAACAACAAAAAAAAAATCATACCACAGTTCTCTGAAGAAAACATAAGGTTCTTTATCTCTTCCACGCTTTCTTCTTCAAAAATGTTTCTTCTTCCCCACTGAAACATTGTCCTTTTAGTTTCTACTTCTTTAATTTCATGAAAGAAAAGAAATTTGACCTCATTCAAGGTTGATGCTTTAGCATCAGGCTTCTTGAAAGATGTAAAGTGGAAGAAAAGAAGGAAGACAAATGCATTTCTAACAGGAGGTATTATTTGGACATAGCAAAACAGAGTCTGCCTGCTATTTGGGGGTGATTCCTCAGAAACAGCCGATTCAGTAGTTCCTCTTTAACCTCATACTCTGTAATAGCTTTCATGGTATTGTATCTGTAGGATACAATAGGAATAACCATAGTGTTCAGGACACGATTTAACTCAAAGTGTAATGAGAGAGTGATCTCTGTGCCTGGTAATATTTGTTTATTTTAGATTCATATACAGTAAAGAATATTGATCTTAGGAAATGAAAATGAGGGATCTTATTCCCTCAGTCACCCGTTACAAAGCTCACATTTAAAGAAAAAAAATTTTGATTAGATATCAATCCAAGTTTATGCTACAAAAAAAAAAATAGGCAATAGTCAAAATGTAGAGGGAAATAAACCAATTCTATCTACTTCTAAAGGACAGAATAATGTAGTTGCATATTCTGAATCGCCTTTTTCCCTCAAGCAGTAATTTGTCCGGGTGTGGTGGCCAACAAAAGCGGAAGGCCACCAGACTGCCTAAGGAAAGACAAACTGGACCAAGCCAGAAAATACTTAGCACACTGAAGCTTCCAAATGCTGTTCCAATGTAGTATCAGGTCCATGAGTAGCTTCTATTCTTCTAGACTGGATAACATAGACAGATTCAGTTTAAAAAAAAAATCTGTAATTTGGCAATATCATCTATCAGAAACACAAAACACCAAAAATTGCATTGAAAAACAATCACTAAGAAAAGAACAATTCTCTTTTAGTGATGAGGCAATCTTTTCTGGATTGTTTACTATAGAAACACCAATAGAATGCTTATAAAACCATCCCTAAATACAGAGCTTCTTAAATCAGCAGGAACAGTGCTTATCTCCTGTTAGCCATGGAATAGTCTGACAAGATGTCAGTAATGTTATCATGGCTGCTAATTAGCAGTCCTGCAAGTTGTTAAATTCTTTACCTGCAGACATATGTCACTCAAAAGGTCCATTTTTTCTCTTGCCTTGAAAAAAACATCAAAAATGGTCATTTTCTGTCTGATCTTTATGACTAAAGGCCCTACTGCACAGTATAAACAAGACACATGTAACAGTCAAAATGAGGACAGTTATTTGAAAATTGTACTTTGATCCTTGTATTCAAATAATCACTGTAGACCAAATGTTGCCTTTTATACATAAAGACTTGCTCAAAAATGACTCGTTCAGGTTAGCACATGTATATGTGCATGGGTCAAGTCTTAAGACAGAAAATTTATAATAGTACCGTGCTTTCTGACTCAATCATTTTTGTTTTGTCTTTACTTGAACACACAAATGCGTATATTTGCATTTGGAAAAAGTGAAATAAAACCTAGCTCAGAAGGCAGAAGGTTTTATAATTATGATCAAAGACAAGTTTGTGATTATAGGATTACAGAATCCTAAATGCTATTGAATTCAATATCCTCATTCAACAGATGAGAAAACTGTAAGCAAGATAAGTGATTCGCCTAAGTTTGTGTAAGTACTAAGAAGAGAAACTTGGATTCAAGCTCAGGTCCAATTATTCAAAATTCATCTAGAAAGTGAAATATAGAGGCAGCTAAGTGGTACAATGGATAAAGCATTGGCCCTGAAGTCAGGAGGACCTGAGTTCAAATCTAGCCTCAGACCAAACACTTGATGCTTACTAGCTGTGTGACCCTGGGCAAATCACTTGACCCCATTGCCTAGCTAAAAAACAAAAAACAAAAAACAAAAAAACAAAACAAAACAAGAAAGAGTCTATGAATTTGTATGGGAGACCAAGACTAAACTAAGACTTCTACAAACTTGAAAACATTCCCATTTCCTTGTTATTCTGACCTCATATGTGTTTCTCTCTAGTGTTTAGGAATAAATGCCTCTAAAAACCTGAAAGGAGGATCATGTATTCTTTCTAAGGAGCAGGACAGTAGAGAAATGATAAGTCTACTTTTCTTCTCCCACAATTAAAGCTGATAATAAGAAAACCATGGCAAAAGTAAAGGGGCGTGGCAATGAGAAATTAGAATAGGGAAACTAGAAAGTAAGTCTTGGAACTTGTTGATGAAAGAAAATGTGGGCTTGCAGGGCATAGTGATTCCATGACACTACAAACTTCATGTAAGGTCTGCTTGTTTATATGCAAATGCCTTCAACCCTGTCTGACTAGGCATATATGACCCATTGTGATTAAAATCATCTGGTAATTTTCAAAGAAGCATAGAATTTTAGAGCTAAAATGGCCTTAATCCAACCCCCCTCATTTTATGGATGAAGAAGCAGGCTATGGCCATAGCTAATTACTGCGGTGAGTTGTACTGATCTCTGTGGCCAAAGAGAAAGGGATAGAGTAGCAATATAGTAATATCAGGCAGGAGCATGTGTTGTTTTTTTCAAACAGATGGAGGATTCTGGTGGATGGATAGGAATAGAGAATGGGGTGTTATGAAGGATTTCCCGTGGTCGGGGGAGCAGTGGTGGTTAGAGATATCCTTGTTCGATCAGTCCATGGGTTCATCAACCTGACAAAACTCTTTAACTGTTTTGTAAGAGAAGATAAAGATATCAACAGTTGTTATATTATATAGCATTAAGGACACTCAACTCTTCCCAGGTTCAAACTCTTACAGGGTTGCCATAAACAACAAAAGACTTATCAGAAAAAGAGAAGTCCATTAATTGTGTAGGTTGTCAATGAAGAGGTTTCACTGATGTCACTTGGTGTTTTTAAATTAGATCCCTCTTACTTGGAATCAGTCCTTTCTGTACACTTATGTAACCTGGAGTACAAACCTGGTACATCTGCAAAAGACACTCTTCATTGTTGGAGAGAATGATTACTTGATACTGCATGCTAACATGAGGGTTGGAGTTGACAGAAAGACTTGGTAGAGGAGAGATTTTTTTGGCTTCTTGCATGAGAGGACATATATAGATCCAGTTCATGAAGGAGGGAGAGGGGAAAAGAGGGGAGGAAAAGAGAAAAAAAGAGGAAAGAGAGAGAGAGAGAGAGAGAGAGAGAGAGAGAGAGGAGGGAGAAATTTTGGAAGGAACGTATGTAGAGAAAAGCAAGTCCCCAACAACATATCACTGTTTTCTAGCTTGCCTCATTAGATACTTTGGGAAATTTCCCCTTAGGACTCTTAGCTAAGCAGAAATGTTTTATTTTCAACAGGGGAGCTCTTTCATTCTATGTACTGTCTGGTGTTTTCTAATTGGTATAAATTCTCTGATTTCTGTTTGTTATTTGTTTGGTTAAGTGGGTTTATTCATTATTCACTATTTGTAATGATCTTTTGTGTAACTAGAATTTTGTAGATCTTTAAATAGAAACTCTACCTTTCCTCTTTCAAGGATAGCAACCAGGAAAGCAAAATGAACCTAAACATCATTTCCGTTAGGCTAACAATATGTAGATAGGAAGATAAATGCAATTCTAGTTCAGTATTTTGACCTCTCTTTGGAGAGTAGAGCATTCAGCCAAGTGGTCCTAATCTCTAGCTCCCCTACAGGCAGAAAATAACATTTCCCTTAGAGAAGGGCGGAAAAGATTCTAAAGATAGCCATAGGTGCCTCCCCAAGAGCCACAATTAGACAAACTCATGAGGACATATAAATAACCTAGATGGCTTACACTTATGTAACCCTGGTTTAATTAACCTCTCTCATGGAAACTTAATTGATGCTATGGATCAAGCACCTGGAGTCAGGAAGAACTGAAATCAAATATGGCCTTAAACACTTATTAGTTATCTGACAATGGGAAATCATTTAACCACTGTCTACCTTAGTTTCTTCAACTGGAAAATGGAGGGGGGGGATAATAATTGCACCTATTTCACAGAATTGTAAAAAGGATCAAATGAAATAATATTAATATAGTGCTGGATACATAGAAGGGGCTTAATAAATGCTTGTTTACTTCTTCCCTTTCATTGTATCCTTAAATAACAGCCAATAGACTCTTAGGGAGCTGCAGTTTGCCTGTCACTCTAGAGAGAGTTAGCTGTCATGGCTGAAGGGTACTGTATCAGGCACAGAGAGAAAGAATTAAGAAAACTTCTTTCCTGAGAGATGGAGTGACTTAACTGTCATCTTTGAGAAAGTCTGAAGAGACTTTCTGAGAGAACTGAGTTTAATTCTCATCCTTTGGAAAAGATAACCTCAAGAGAATTCTTGAGAGATTTTGGCTGCTATCTTGAGAGATATGAATGGTGAGACTGTGGTTGAAGAATCCCTAGAAAAATCAATAATTACAGTTGATGATTAGAGGGGATTCTGACTAGGATCACTCACAAAATTGATACATTGCTGCAACACTTAAATATATCTTTGTATTATTTGTTATACCCTTAATAAATTATATAGCCAATAACATTAATATTTATCTAATTCTGGAGGACCAGTATTTGAGACTGAGAGAAAGGCATGAAAATGTAAAAGGAAAAGGTTTAACTGCTTGATTTATAAATCTAGTTGGTAGCCTTGGTCTATTTAAGTTGTTAATGAGAGAAATTAGAAATTTCTATTGAATTGTTTTATGAGGAAATATAAGTTACCCCATGATTGCCTTCGAACCCTCAAATACTCTGAGAATTAATGAGAAAATGAACCAGTAGCAGACAGAAAATAGTAAGGGACTGTGTTACTAGTACATAGCTCAACTAACCTTCACATAGATTACATATGAGCTATGTCATTATTGAAAGTCCTGTTACATGTGTAAAGGCCCTTTTGCCATATAGACAAAAAGAAAGCCAGTGGATCATGAATCAAATAATAAGCACTTATTTAGTGTCTACCAAGTGTGAGGCACTTTTCTAAGGTCAAAAGCTACAAAGACAAATGTGAAATAGTCTCTTTTCAAAAGAAGCCTACGTTCTACCAGGGAGATATCATACATATATTTTACAAATAAAGCTAAGATAATATGGGAAGAAAGGCACTAGCAGCTGGGGGATAAGGAAAGGCTTCACATATAAGGAGGTGTTTGAGCTGTGTTTTGAAGGAGACCAGGGATTCTAAGAGACAAAGGTAAGGAAGAGGTACATTCTAGGAATTAGCGGAAAAGTCAAAAAAGCCTCAGCAAAAGCCTCTGAGATGGGAGATTGAGTGTCATGTGTAATGAGTAGCAAGAAGGCACTTCTCAATGGATTGCAGTGGGTATTAAGGGGATCAGTGTATTGCTGCTACCAAAAATTAAAAATGGCTAGTGCTATGCCTCTCATAAGTGGATCTTGCAGAAAATTAAGTGTCATTGCAACTATGAAGAAGTATCTCAATGGTTTTTCAAATGGCACATGTCCTTGTTAGTTGAGAAATGATTACATCAAATTCAAAGGAATTTCATATAAGAGGGCCTTCCAACAAAAGACAATTGTCCAGATAAGCTAGGATTAAAGGGCATTTAGAGATTTGATTTATATAGATGGTCAGGTGCTAAAGATATTTTTATCATTACCAAAAAAAAAAACACAGGAAGTTTTCCATTTTTAAAGTACTGTAACTACATGCACGACACAGGAAATTGGCCTTCTGGGGCTATTCAGATAATGGAGCAGTCCAGATAATTGAGTTTGCACAGTAATTGAAATACAATATCAAGGGATTGGATTGTAATGTATACAATCTTTATTGGTGTAGATAATGTCTGCTTGAATTGCTATTTATAGCCTAGTAAGATCTATACAAGAAGGAATTCATAATTGAAAATTTAGAAAGACAGCTCAGGGAAGATATTAGGCATGCACTTTTTCCTAAGAGAATTTCAAGGGAAAAAATATGAAGTGGCCCATAAAAAAATGTGAACGGAGACATATTTTCACATTTATTCAGACAGGTGCTTTAGATAAGGATCATCACAACATTGCATCTAATTCACAAAGTCCAGCAACACCTTGTCAGTTCTTTCCTCCACCTGACTAGGAATGGGGCCCCACAGGAAACCATCACCTTCTTTATTATTTCCTGTAGGTGATTCAGACTGAAGAGAAACAGAGGCGGCAATAAATGGCTTAAAATATCTATCTGTTAAATTGACATGTGACTAAAAATCTGTTTAGTCTTGTACAAGACTAGACTACCATGTGCATTTGGGATAGCATTGTTAAAACCAGACTGTCTTGGCAAGATAGTTCACACATATATATTCCTCCTCATTCAAGAAGGGGTAGGGGATGTGTTTCAGGGTACTGCGCAATGGTGTATTTCATGTAGACAATATAAAAATAAAAGCATTGAACTGGAAGTCAGGGCAGTTGGAGATCAGAAGACCTTCCACTAACTAATTGTGTGAACTATTGCCCTTAGGATAAAATACAAATTCCTCATCCTGGACTTGAACCCTCCCCACAATATATCTTCTCCCAATGTTTCTAGCCTCGTTTCATATTGTTCCCCTTAATACACTCTCTATTTCAGGCTAGCTGGCACTATTAGTTGATCCCCAGATTCCACTTTCCATCTGTCTTTTTCCACAAACTGTCCTCCCTGTCTGGAATGCACCTGTTTTTCATCTCCAATTCTCAGAATGTTCATCCCTACTTCAAGTCAGTTCAAGTATCACTTCCTTTAGGAAGTCTTCCCCTTTTTCTCCCTACCCATTGTTAGTGCCCTCTGCCTCCTCAAATTCCATTGAGTTTACTTATCTGTGTACCTATTATATTCCTCCAGTACATGGTAAGCTCTTTGAGGACAGAAATTGGTTTGCCTTTGTCATTCTGGTACTTCCCATGAAGCCTTGCACAAAACAGATGTCTAATAAATGCTTATTGAAATAACTTATTAGGAGAAGTTAAATATGATCACTTCTGTGGTCCTTTCCAACTCTAACATTCTATGATTCTTTGGAACATTATAGCATGTATGACCACCATTATTCTTTCAATCCTTTCCTTTTAATAAATATTTTATTTGATGAATGCATGGATAGATGAACAGATAGATGGAGAAGAAAGTAGCTAGTAAAAATTAAAGCAAAGTCTTGAAAAGAGACGGGGTAAGAAAATAGCATTTTGGGTGCTGGAACTACACTAAATTCTTGTTGTGATGCTATTTGCTGTGCAGAACAAACATAAAAATCAGTTCATCTGAAAAAAAATCAAGAAGCTGGAATAAATTACTTCTGAGCTCCCTTCCAGTTCTTAATCTATGAACTATGGGGTCCATATTCAATTCCATCTAAGGGAGTTTGTTACATAAAATGTATCATCATTGGAATGTCTATGCTTCAATAATAGTAATAGTAAGACAACCAATTATTATTCTCACATTTATTATTTTACAATTTACAAAGTGCCTTTCCCACACTGACCCTGTGAGATATGTAGTACAAATATTATTCTGAGTTATAAATGAGGAAATAAGCTCAGAGAGAGGTAAAGTGGCTGCCCACAAACACAGAACTAATATTTATGTTCAGGTAGGTTGTGGTTGAGAGGTCCAGTGGGAAAATGGAGGCTCAGAAACAGTGTTTTTGAATTGATGGTAGACCCAAAGTTCCAGAGACATTTATGGAACATTGTAGCACTATATGGACAAGAGTGTCCGATCGATTCCCTCCCTTTACCTTTCAATTATCTTTCCTTCCAGTGAGTAATCATTTTTCTCATCAAAACATTTCAGGCATTGCTTGTCCAACTGCACAATGGATAAATTATATAGCTGAGCATAGTGGGAAAAAATGAACTGTTGGCCTTAATAATTTCATCTGCTTTCATCTGTTTTGATTGATTGAAACAAAGGAAGTTGTAGAGAATAGATTGTTGGACTTGAGTAGGAAGACCAGCATTCAAATGTTGCTGCCTAGACACTAGCCATGTTACCTTGGGCAAGTCATTTACTTTAAAATGAGGGACCTGAACTCAATGGCTTTTAATGTCCCTTTCCACTCTATGATGACTCTTGGTTCTTGTTTCCTGATCCTTTGTGTATGGGAAAAGGTACAGGGAAGAAATAAAGCTTTGGACAAGAAAATAGCTCTGTGATCTGATCCTGATCCTATCCACTTAATAACAAATTTTGCTGGTATAGAAAGAATTGGAAAATAAGATTTTCCCTTTTAGAATGTAATTTTTTCCTTATACTGTGAACAGCGCTAAAAGTTTTTTTTCCTTTTTGTAAGCCAAACTAGCTATTTGCTATCTTTTAGGACTTTCATTGACTATGCATACTGAAAACACATGATCCTTTGTATGTCATCTTTTGAGTTGATTAATACTTTTGTTTTGTTTTTGTTTGTTTTGTTGTTGTGGTGGTTGTGTTTGCTACCGTTATTCCAGACCTGTTAATTTATCGATATCGGGAACTGCCCAGGAGAAGACTCCTTCTGCCAATACAAGTCAGCACCTTCTCTGCAGCTTACTTTCTTAGAGACTGTCCTGGGACATGTACTGAGATTTAAATAAGTAAGCCTGATCAAACAGCTAGTGTGCCTCAGAAGTGGAACTGGAACAAGAGCATTCAGATTCTGAAGCCAGCTCTTTATTCACTACACCATGCTACTTTGCTATTCGTAGTTAATTCATCTAAATGTTGTATTCAAAGAGATTTTTAAACTTCTAACAAGCCTTAGTCATTAAGACCTTAGAACCTTTCTTTCTACAGGAAATTCTTATTTTTCCACCCAAGAGAAAAGGAATTTGGTCCATAGTTCAAAAGTTAAAACCCATGTTCCACAATTTCTATCACATTTGCAATTTTTCTTGGATAAAATAGAAAAAATATATAAAAATGGAGCCACCTAGGCCACAATGAGGTTTTGATACTTTCTGAAAAAAAAAATCTGTGGTTAGTTAAAAATAAATAAATACAAGACCTAGACTTGTACTATTTTTCTTTCTTTTCTTTTCCAAACATTGCCCCTCCCCCACCTCCCATTCCCACCCCTAACTCATCCATCTAGAATCATTTCATTTTACTCACTGTCCTAATGATTCCATTGACAGGTGATTTCAAAAAGATTAGCACTTGTCTTCCTGTTGTAGAGGATGCAAGAGGATCCGTCACCCTCAGCAGCATCCCTGCCACCAGCCATTTATCCCAACAAAAGGCACTGAGCTAACGACATGGCTTATCAGTCAGTCAGTCCTAGTGCCTGAGATGTCAAATCCACTGCCAGAGAACAAGGATAATTTGGTCTTTACTTTTTTAAAATAGAGAGATGGAAAGGACTGAGAACAAAGTCACCAGTAAATTGGTTGATGATTTCCTCATTCTCTTCACTGAAAAGTCTATGCTGACACATTTTAGGGGAGTGGGCAGGGAAAGGGATATGTTTGTGTGTGTGTGTGTGTGTGTGTGTGTGTGTGTGTGTGTGTGTGTTTAAAAGCACATGTGGGACTTTATATTCATTTGGTCTATGTTAAATTTGAAGAATTTAAGTGTACTGGGAAAATTGCTTTGTAGTTTAAATAGCTTGGAATTGGTATTGGGGTAAATTGAAGGTAGCTTTCATGAATGCTGGCTGAATAAAGCTTCTGAGCCTGTTAGATAGAGACCCACTTCCTTTAATGTGTTGGTTCTCTCTCTCTCTCTCTCTCTCTCTCTCTTACTCTTTGTAGGCTTAACTGTAAAGTTGGCTGGAAAAGCAACTGCTTGTTGAGGTCTGAAAGCTTGGGTTTTTGGAGGCAGTTGTGTTTCAATGAATTCCTCGGAAAAATGGAAAAGATGCTGCTGGTGCTCAAAGAGCATTAAATTTTATGCTGTTACAAGAATTTACAATAAATTCATTATATTAGCCATCTTGGTGAGACAAGCTATATGGTTTCATGTTCTCTAAAAGCATTTGACATAGTAGTAGAAAGGGCACTGGATGGTGAGCCAGAACACCTAAGGCAACCATATAACCTTAGGGAAGTTATCTAACCATTCAGCTTCCTGATTGTTATTGTGAGGATCAAGTGGAAAACATTCTATCATTAAAAAGTATCAATCAAGTGGAAAGAGTACTGCCTTACTGTGATCACAAGCCTTCCTTATCCTTTCAGGACCTTAGTTTCCTGGTCTGTATAATGGAAGGTTTGGACTTGATGGCTCCTAAAATCCCTCCTAGGTTGAAATATGTCATCCTATGTGCATCTTTTCCCCTTAAGATAAACTGTAAGGCCCTTCAATAGACTATTTATAAAATATTAGAAACTTGTAAAATATTATAAACTTACTATTAATAATAATGAGCAGTAAGTATAATACCAATATTAATCATAGTACATTAATTATGATAGTAATAACAGTATTAATGGTAATCATGTCACTATTAATACTAATAGTATTAAAATCAATAAGCATTACTATTAAAATTTTAATATTGATATCAGTATTATTAATAATAACTGTTAACATTACTAGTAGACATATTAGTATTACTGATATACATAGTATAATGGTATTAACAGTAATGGTATTGATGCTAACATTAGTAGAAGTAGCAATAGTAGCAATTAATATAAATTAGCATTTCTATTAATAACATTGGCATTGCTATTTATATTATTGATATAATTAATATGTTATTACTATGAGTATTTGTGCTAATAATAATACTAATATTTCTACTAATGGTAGTGAAACTATTTATTAAATCTTAGCAGAAATCTAGTTTATGCATGATATTCAATATCCAATTCAGAGTCTTAGAGAGAATGAGCCTGCAGAAAGATGAAGGAAATTAAAACTAGAAGTCTGTTGATATTTTCTCATTTCAGTCATCAGCAAAATGTTTTTCTTGAGAAACTATAAAAATGTGACATTGTACTAGTATTGTACAGAATTAATGGGAAAAGAAGCTTAAGTTGTGCTAAGAAGAGAAATACATATAGAGAAAGTAGAATGTAAGTAGAAAGAAAGAAATATAGGTTTGAATCTACATCTGACTCTCGCTATTTGTATAAATTAGGGCAAAGAACTTCCACAGTTGGAAACTGAGTTTCTTCACCTTTAAAATTAAGGAATTGGGTTAGATGATCTGTAAAGTCACTTCCAATTCTAAAATGTAGTTAATAGATATGAAAATCCTAGTTAATAAATATGAAATGACCCCTGGTAGCTTTTCACCAAAACAGACAAAAGGCTACAAGCAAAGTTATACAGAACATGTGTGCACAAAATGTGAATTTAAATTTCTGCTGATTTCTTTTCTATTTCTTGTGATGTTCCCCCTCCTTATCCATGTTCTTATAAGGCAGAATAAGGATCTTAAATCTTTTTATAGACCAAGGCCCAGGTTCTAATTTGTCTTTTTTTCCTATTTTCATAACAATGGTAGACAGTGTAACTTTGTCACTTTTATGCCAGAATTGCCCAGAATAATCTCTGGCCTACAGGTCAATTACAGACCAACTAGATAGAGTCCTTCACTCTACTTCCCTCACCCTAGCTTACTGTTTGATTCCCTGTGTCATCATTTTGGTTTCTTTTTGCTTTTTGATTCTTTGACGTTAGTTTTTAAGTCCTTCTCAACTCCCAACCTTATCCTTAAATGACTCTTCCATTTATTCGCATGTGCTATGTTTTGATTAGCATCCCTTTGGGTAGACATGAACTTTACCCACCTTCCTGAATATATAAAGACTAGGGAAGTTCTTTTAATTAGGACTTAAGAAATCTGGATTTCTTGTCCTGATTCTACCCCTAATGAGCAATCATGCTGGATCTTGATTTAATTATCTTTAAATCAACAGAGTTAGACTATACTGACCTCTAAGGTCCTTATAAGCTCTAAAGTTTTACCATTTTATGATCTCAGTGAGCAACATTTGCAAACCCCTATCCATTATAGTAGGAATATGGTCATAGTTTCCTATATCATCATTTCAGGAAGTTATAAGAATTGTGCAATCAGAAAAAATTTGCTATGGCTCTCCATCTATTGAAGAAAAAGTGTGTTAAAACAAGTACACTTTACATGATGACCTTAATAACATAAATCAAAACAATTTTGAAACATACAAGAACCCTAACCAATGCAGCAATTAGTCATGAGCTCAATATACTTATAATGAAGCATGTCTCCTCCCTCTTGGTTGAAATGGAATAGACTAATAGTATAGAATTAGACACATTGCCAGATATGGCCATGATTTATGTTGCTTTATTATACTTACTTGGTATAAGGTAGGGCATTTTTCTGGGGTGGGGCATTATTGAGTCCATAAGTAGTGATAGAAATGTAAAAAGAAGAAAGAAAAGAATGCGAATAAGACATTTAGAAAATACAAAGAATGAAACAACAGTTGAGAAAATGAACACAGAAACAGCAATGTTTTTTACTATATATATATGCTTTAAAATAAACCCTATGTAACAGACTTTAACATTTTCATGTACAATTTTGACCCTCTTTATATACTGAAGAATGTGTGGTTATTGATGATTTGAGGGTTCATAATAAAAAAAAAGATTTGTTAAAGAAGGTAGGTTGTGCTTGGAGTCAAGTTTGAGATTCAAAACTCACCTCTGATGGTTGCTAGGCTCTGTAACAATGCACATGATACTCCATTCATCTACCTTGCCAGGGTTGTTGTAAAACTCAAATGAGAAAATAGATATAAAGCATTACAAAAAGCTTAAAATGATATATAAATGTCAGGTGATAGTAAAGACTATTTCAAATTGTTTATGGTTGTTATTCATGAACTTAAGTAAGGATTACAAATTTCTCATCCAAATTTACTCATTTCTAAGATAATGGGTTTTATCATCAAATAACTTTCCTAAAATACACAATTCAAGAGTTCGTTTTTGGGGGCAGAGCCAAGATGATGGAGTAAAAGCAGTGACTTGCTTAAGCTGTCCCCCAAACCCCTCCAAATACCTACAAAAAATGGCTCTAAACAAATTCTAAAGCAACAGAACCCACAAAAAGACAGAGTGAAACAAATTTCCAGCCAAAAACAACCTGGATGGTTGATCAGAAAGGTACATCGCCCTAGGCAGGGAGAGGAACGCAGTTCAGTATGGGCACGCAGGTCACAGCTAACCTGGAGCAGGCCTCAGAGGACTGAATCATGGGCAGCTGTGGTGGTTTTGAGACCTCTCAGCCCAGAAACATCAAAGACAACTTAGAAGGTCAGTGGGAAAAGTCTGTTTCTGCAGTGGTGAGAGAGAAGCACAGTGGGGTTCCAGTCCCACTCCCCAAGTTTGGCCACGGGGCAGAGGCTGCTTCCTGAGCTTCCAGCCCACAGACTGAGGGGGATTTGAGTGGCTGATTAGAGGGGGATTGCAGGGATCTCTTTGCTAGTATAGTATTCTCTTGCTTTGCCCGTGCTTGGATCTGGGTCAAAGCTCTGAGTGGCGGTCCTGGGGTGAGGAGGAGCACTGGCACCTGGTGGAGCTTGCAGTGGCTGTGGAAAGGAAATCCTCCTCACAGTTCCAAGACAGAAAAGAGTGCTTGGGGTCACTCATAGACCAGAGCACAGGCCAGGAAAGAAGTAAACACCTTGCCCTTGAACATAGCACCTTGGAAGAACTGAAAATTTACAAGTCCTTAGAAGTATCTCTGAAAACAGCTGCACAAAACCCCTGAAGCTTGGGACAGTACATTCTCCACACTGGAAACAGACCTCTACCTTAACAAAGAGTTTATAACTCAAGTAATTGGACAGGATCATGAACAAGCAGTGCAAAAAGAGTAAGACTATATTATCTTACTTTGGTGACAAAGAAGATCAAAACATGAAACCAGAAGAAGACAACAAAGCCAAAACTCCTACATCCAAAACCTCCAAGAAAAATATGAATTGGTCCCAGGCCATGGAAGAACTCAAAAAGGACTTTGAGAAGTAAGTAAGAGAAGTAGAGGAAAAACTGAAAGTGATGCTAAAGGAGACCCAAAAAATACTGAAGAAAGTAATACCTTAAAAAATAGCCTAATTCAAATGTCAAAAGAGGGCCAAAAAGCCAGTGAGGAGATGAATGCCCTAAAAAGCAAAATTAGCCAAATGGAAAAGGAAGTACAAAAGCTTACTGAAGAAAATACTTCCTTAAAAATTAGAATGGAGAAATTGGAAGCTAGTGACAATTTGAGAAATCAAGGCACTATAACACTAATACAAAAGAATGAAAAAATAGAAGAGAATGTGAAATATCTCATGGAAAAACAACTGACCTGTAAAATAGATCCAGGAGAAAGAACTTAAAAATTATTGGACTATCTGAAAACCATGATCAAAAACAGAGCCTAGACATCATCTTTCAAGAAATTATCAAGGAAAACAGCCCTGAGAACCAGAGGGCAAAATAGAAATTGAAAGAATGCACCAATCACCTCCTGAAAGAGATCCCCATAGGAAAATTCCTAGGAATATTGTAGCCAAATTCCATAATTCCCAGGTCTAGGAAAAAATATTGCAAGCAGCCAGAAAGAAACAATTCAAGTATTGTGGAAACACAATCAGGATAACACAAGATTTAGCAACTTCTACATTAAAGGTCTGGAGGGCATGGAGTATGATATTCCAGAGGGCAAAGGAGATAGGATTACAACCAAGAATCATCTACCCAGCAAAACTGAGTATAATTCTTCAGAGTAAAAAATGGTCATTCAATGAAATAGGGGACTTTCAAGCATTCCTGAGGAAAAGACCGGAGCTGAATATAAAATTTGACTTTCCAGTACAAGACTCAAGTGAAACATGGAAGAGGTAAACAGGAAAGAGAAATCATGAGAGATGTATTAAGGCTTAACTGTTTACATTCCTGCAGGGGAAGATGATATTTGTAACTCATGAGTCCTTTATCAGTAGTAGGGTAGGTAGTGGGAGGGAAAAAAATTATATGTATGTATAGATAGATAGACAGAGGGCACAGGGTGAGTTGAAGATGAAGGGGTGATATCTGGAAAATAAAATGAAGGGGTGAAAGAGGATTATACTGGAAGAAGGAGAAAGGTAGAAGTAGAATGGGGTAAATTATCTCACATGAAACAGACAAGAAAAGGCTTTTACAGTGGAGGGGAAATGGGAGAAGGTGAGAGGGAAAGAATGAATCTTATTCTCATAGGATTTAGCTTAAGGAGGGAATAACATACACAATGGAATATGGAAATCTATCTTACCCTACAGGAAAATAAGGGGGGAAGGGGACAAGAGAGCAGGGAGTTGATAGAGAGAAGGGCAGATTGGGGGAGGGGATAATCAAAAGCAAACACTTCTGAAGAGGGACAGAGTCAAAAGAGAGAATAGAATAAATGGGGGGTAGGATAGGATGAAGGGAAATATGCTTAGTTTTTCACAACAGGACTATTATGAAAGTGTTTCATAACTACACATCTATAACCTGTATCAAAATGCTTGCCTTTTCAATGAGGGTGGGTGGGGAGGGAGGAAGGGAGAAAATTTGTAACCCAAAGTTTTAAAAACACATGTTAAAATTTTTTTTAAATTAATTAAAAAATTTTAAAAGAGTTCATTTTCTTTCCTAAAAGAATCATACTGTGGGGAGGGAGATAAATCAAAGCTAATTTAATGGCATAACTTCTGATGCCTTTTGGAAACCAGAAACACAGTTAAGAATTTTTAAACTATCCTTTTGATTTCCAAAGCATATAAGGATAACTGTAGAAGAACAACCAAGTAACTATTTGGGGATTTACACATATACAGAGGATGAGAAATTGCCTAGGTTACTATCTTTAATAATAACAATAATGAAAATAATAATATCGATAAGTAAAAGTCAGAGAGGAAAATGAACTGTTAAAATGAACTAACAAACAACTAAAATTAGCCTTCATGACTTCAGCAACTGCTTTCAGTATTCTTTAACTTCCATTCCTTTGGCTATTCATAGTGAGTGATAAAAGAATGCTTCTGCCTTTTCCCTCATTATCCTTCTCCTTTTCTTTACCTGATTCAAGGACCTCCCCCAAGGCACAGTCTTCAGCTTACAGGTATTTGTTCACATTTACCAATGTCAGTCTTGACATTATGAGGTAGAGTTTTCCTTCTGTAAGTGACAATTAAGTGATAATTCATAGGGAGTCAGCTGACTTAAAGCCCACTGTGTGGAGAGAATGTCACTACCAGATAGGTACAATGTAATAACTTACCTAAATTTAAAAGCAAATGTAAAAACTGCTACCAAAGTTACTTGTTTTTATTTTGAATATTCAGTTGGATTCTTAAGATCTAAATTGTGAGAGAGAAATATAGTAGTAGACCTTTAAAGAAAAGCTGGAGAGAAAAGAACTCTGGGAAACTTTTGAAGAGCCCCATAGTTCCTGCCTGACTTTAACTTAAAGGGATTAATTCACCACAGCTTGAAGAACTTGCAAAGTTGGAAAGACCCGAAATGAAACCAATGCTTTCTTATTTATGCTGATGGTTCTTTTGTAATAAGAAAAATTGTGTTTTCACTATTGAATAATTCAAAAGAATCTAAATTTGGGAAAAATTGTGTTCTATGCAGCTGTTATAAACTGCATATAATGCATTCAGTCTCAGAGGTTTCCAATGTGGCCAAACAAACTTCTTCCTTACCTCAAAATGTTGTTCCGGTTGCCATGTCTACATACATAAAAAATACTGTTAAAAAAAAATGCTGACTTTATCCTCAAGTATTGTGACAATGCAAATTTTCATGCATATTATATAGGACATTATATGGTCATTTATATCAATATTTATATCAATCACTGATTTATATCACCCTGAGAAACAGGTCTATAATATTATTTCCTATCTTTTGAAGAAGTAAACAGAGGAATACCTAGCATTTATATAGTGCTTTTAAGATTTTACAAATATCTTAAAATATTATCTCACTTTATCTTCATAACAACCCTGGGAGATAGGTGCTATTATTGACCTCACTCTGCAAATGATGAAACTGAGGCACAGAGGGGTTAATTGACTTGCACAGAGGGGTTAATTGACTTTCCCAGAGTCACACAGCTACTAAATGTCTGAGGCCAGATTTGAGCTCAGAAATTCCTGATTCTTAGTCCAACACTCTATCCTGTGTGCCACCTAGGGAGAGGTGAGATAATTTGCCAGAGTTGTACAATTTTAAGTCTGCTCTTGAGAATGGATTGAAATTAGTCTCACTTAATTACAAGTAGTTCATGTAATTGGTCAAATAAGCCATAATGCTTCATTAAATAATATATAGCTGAGTGATTGGAAAATATCTTCATTCTAACAATGTAAGAAGGAAAAAAACACTGACCTATGAATGAGCAACAAAGACCTTCAGCCCTACCCTTCCCTCTCTCATGTTGGTAAGTACCTCTTGAAGTCTTCTTGAAGCTTCAAGATAATGTGCTTGGTTCAGGGGATAGCTGTCAAAAGTATAATGAGATCTGAAAGGAATTAAATAACTTCAATAGAACAAGGAAAATGGGGGAATTTCTCTTTCAGAAGGACATTTAAGTATAAAGGGGGAAAAGAAGATAATAGGGTCATCAGATGGACCCTTTTATTCACTGGCTGGGCTTGGCTAGAAGCCTGACTTACAAAAGGGCTGAAAATGTCTTATGGAAATAGGAATGAAACCCTCTTTTGAGGAAAAAGTTTTAGCAGCTGACATCTCCTACAAGTAACAGCAACAACCCTTCAGGGAAAAAGAAGCAGCAGCATACAACAGCATCAGCTTGGCAATAAAGCAGTTAATAAATGATAAAATGAAGCTATAGTGAAGTATCCCATGACAAATGAGGAAAAGAGCCATGAAAAATCTATTACTACATAACCCCAAGTATATGAGTTGGCTAAGGAGCATTTTGTCTTCTTCTGGCATATGAATATGTGAGGAAATGTACCTTTTTGTGTACTGGGAAGCCTTAGGATGATCCTATTGATTTTCCCCTTGAAAGAGTGCTGGATTTGGAATGAGAAAATCTAGGTTCAAATTCTAGTACTGACATGAAAGAACTAGTATGATTATGGGCAAATCACTTCAGTTTCCTCATCATCGATTTCCCAGTATATAAAATAAGGGGGTTAAGTAAGATGACCCATAATGTCCTTTCCAGTTCCAAATCTACAATTGTATTTGATTTATGTTTTCTGCCTGTCCCATTGGTAGAGCATTCTTTGGGTGAAAGATTGAGCTAGAGTTGCATCACACACACACACACACACACACTATATTGAACTTGGAAAAGTAAGAAGTTCAAGTCCCTTAGTTCAAATCTCTAAAGGCGCAAGAGGTAATATCTTCATCAGCACCACCCCACTCCAAATTGGTTTGGGTTACAATAAAGAAGGTTTTTAAGGAATAAGGAAGAATTCCATAAAGTAGGTTAATTTAATTGGAAATTAATGTTGCCTAAGAAAGAATTTTATAAATTACAAAGCAATATATAAGCATGAATTCTTGTGGTTTTTATTTTTTCCTCTGGAGTTCAGTAAACTTACCTTTCATATTCAGACCCAAATTAAAACAAATTTGTGGTTCTACTTCACACCCACAAGATTGCTAAGACAAGAACAACAAAAAAGGAAAGGACAATTGGAGGGACTGTGGGAAGCCAAACATATTCTTTGACTTAGTGATTGCACTATTAGGCTTATGTCACAAAAAGATCGAAGAAAGATAGAAAGGACCAATACTTACAAAAATACTTTTAAGAGTACTTTACAGTTTAGTGAAGATTTGGAAACAACTAAACAAACTACTATACATATAAATGAATATAATGGAATTTTTGTTACCTTAAAATAGTACAAAAAGATAAATTCAGAGAAATCTGTAAAGACTTACCCAAACTGATGTACAGTGGAGTTGTAGTAGGAGAACAATGATACAATAACTACAACATTGTAAAGAAAAAACAAATATGGAAGATCCAAGAAGTCTGATCAACTCGTTGACCAACCATGGTTCCAGAATGCCAATAATGGTGCATGCTATGTAACACCTGACAGAGATATTTCACTTTTGGCAAATCATGAATTTATTTTGTTTAACTATACTTACTTGTTAAAATATTTTTTTTCACTTTTCCATTGGTGGAACTGGAATGTGAGGGAGGGGAGAGTGATAACAATGATAGTGATACCAAAAGAAAGAAAAGAGGATCATTGTAGCATGTTTTTTAATGAACAGAAAGCTTATATGTCTAGTTTGTCTCTGTTCCACGACACGGCTTAAGGCATATTGGTATTCAGAAACTTCACAAAATGTTTCATTCACTGGTATACTCTTCAATATTGAGCAGAAATACCCTGAAATGAATTTTAGCAGTTGTGAAAAATAGACTGAGGGAAAAATATGCTACTATAAGCTCCATTTATCTACCATATATGTGTAGAGAACAATGTTACCATACCTCAGTCTATCAAATGAGAAAAATGAGCCATGAAAAAAATTTTTTAACCCTGCTTACCTTAGAGAGTTATTCCCCCTCAGGAACAGTCAATGTTTGCTGTCCTTCTTTTTAACGTCAATACAACATATTGTAAAATGTCATTAATATAAAGACTTCTTTAAAAAAATAACTTTTAGAGTAACTTACCATAAAAAAAGAATTGTAGAGCTTTTAAAACTCTATTTTCAAAGTAATAGATAGGCTGGCTGACAGACCAACAGAAAGGTAGATGAAAGATAAATTGATAACCAAACCAATAATTAAATAAATATTTAAATTGAAAAACAGAGGGTCACCTTTACTTCATAATGAGCCATCAGATAAGTATCAATATTGTTAGTGTTCCTGATGTCCTCTGATGGTAGCACTTCTAGAGACAAGAGAAATGATAAACTGTACCGCTAAACAATAAGGCATTTGCTTCATGGAATGAAGTAGGTAGAGAAAGGCCTTCTCAAGAGCCTTAAGTAATGTAGGAGTTATACCCAATGAATGACAAAGCCTCTACTCACCACTCTCAGTCATTACTCTTCAATAATACTGGGAGTAGTGGTTAAAACCTTTTACCCTGTTGTTGACCTAAAACCCCCTTTATTATAAGCAAAAATGTTTAAATAAACAAAGAATCTATGGTCAAAGTAGGGAAACCTCTCTCGCTTTTTTCCTCCCTTCCCCTGTCCACTGAATGGATCATAACCATGATGATCTAGGAAATATGTGAAGCATATTGAACTTGAATGATTTGTCCAAGATCACAGAACTACTAAATATCAGGGGGTAGATGTGAATCCCAAATTTCCTGATTTTAAGCCCAGTACTCTATCAACTATACTCTGTTGCTTCTACATTTTTTTCATAAAAAATCTTCTTCTAGATCACTACAAGCAAAAATGCAAAGTCCTAATTTTCTGTTGTCCTCCAAACAGAATAAATATTTAGAGTACCTTTCTAATTGACTCATAGTACCTCCATTAATTGGATGGACTGAGACTTCAGTGCAAAAGCTTAAATGGATTTTCATAGCTTAATATTCATTCATGGGCTCTGTCCTTTGCCAGCTAGCAGAATTACTGGCCCTTTGCTATGATTTCTGCATTGTGGTGACAAGCTGTTTCCTAAGGACCAAGTTAAAACCACTCACTTGTTTTATGTAAACAACATGACAGACCTGAGATCGGATCAACTTTCAGTTACACTGAACTGACCTTGATTCAGACCAATGACCCAGAGGTGCAAGGCTCTGTGTCCAATTACAATTTTTTACCTCAGTTTCAGTACTTTATTGGCATAACAATCTGTATAAGTGTTGCCAAAGTAAATGTATTAAGGGCTGTGAGAATAAAGCAGCAATTTTCAAGGTGACAATGGGATTTCCCACCATGGTTTCTCATTTTCCATGTCTTTTCCCTCCTTGATTCAGTAAAAAGGGGTAGCCATATTCTTAGCAGCTGCTCTAAGTTGACTCTTGCTTTCTCCCCAAGTGGGAATTCTCAACAAACCTTAGTCAGTCCACATGAAAAATGTCTAAATTTAGGTCACCAGAAGCCAGATTTGTTCAAAAATTCAGCAAAATTCATGTCAAAAGGATATACCACAGTATATGTAGAATAAACATCCAAGATGTTAATGTAACATTTCCTTACAACTATAAAAATAATAATGGCTTACATTTGTATAATGTTTTAGTGTTTACTAAGTACTTCCCTCAAAACTACTCTGTAAGAACAGCAGTACAAGAATTATTTTTGCCCTTTTGAAGAAACAGATTATGGGGCTAGGTGATTCGTCCATGGTCACAAAGTTTATAAGTACCTGATTTAGGATTCAAATTCAGATTTCTTGGCTCTGCCTTTCTACTATACCATTTTATTTCTTTGGGTAAATTATCTGAAGAAAAAATATATTTATCTTTCTATATGTATCAAAAGAATTACTATTGGTCCCATGGAGGACGGAGACTAGAATACCTTCTTCCATTAAGAGCACCAGCTTAGGGGCTCTTATACAGATCATTTCTTTCTGGGCTCCCTGACCTCCCAAGAGAAGGATCAGGTTCTTTCTTGATGCCTTTGGCTCTTGAAACTCATTCTTAAAGGAAGCTGAAGTATGTCTCATATCTAGTATCTCCTGCGAAGAAAATCAATTAGGATGACTATTTCCCTTATACAAAAGAAATGCTTAAAACATTGAAAAAAAAAGCTCACAAGCTCTCAATGGCAGGTGTAAAACATGAAACATTAACAACATGACTCGACTGGAAAATCAATTTGGAATATCAAATTAATTTTAGAAAATTGAATTTAGAACATCAAATCATGGGATATCTTTGTGGGACACTGAACAGTCAATTTACCTGCATCTAGTTTCTCCGCTTTCAGGACAACTCTCTTGGGGCCTATGTCTTTTATCTGTCAAGGGCGTGGATTGATCTTATCCACCCATTTGTGAACTCTTTCTCCAGGACATAGTTGCAAAAATTCCTTCTACTGACATTCATTCAGCTTTGACCAAGGTATCCAGGAGCTCCCCACCTCTCAAACTCACAAGGTTGCCTCCAAATCTAGAACATACAGATCAGGTTTACTTTTTGGTCATGGTGCTCAGGGAAATAAATAAAAATAAAAGAATCAACCAGGAGCTCAAGGTCCACACTCAGGCTTATCTTGTCTACATAGCACACGTGAATATAACTTTGTGCAAGCAGAGAAGCCCTTCATTCCTGTATAAGAAGTCGAAGAGTATATCTCCACAGTCTCTAAATACTTGGCCAATAGGAAAAAATAAAGAGTGTCAGAGCGCAGAGTTATTCCTTTTTGGGTCTATTAAGTGGACTATTCTTCCTAGCTCAATGACTAGTCCTCTTTAACTCAGATTCTTTACCTACCACCATCATGGGAATGAAAGGATTTCTGCATCATCCCAAAGATCTTCAGCACTTCGTAAGTGGCCAGAAATGGTCAGCTCAGCTCCATGAATACTCCAGGCCCATCCCCACCCATATTCCATAAAGTATGCTCTAATCCATCTCTACTTGTCATCTCAGACAAGCCATTTAGCCTCTCTGTGCTATTTCCTCAACTGTAAAAATACCAAATACGGGCCTAAATGACCTCTAAAAGTGCTTCTCACTCCAAGTCCATGATCCAAGGAATTGATAAAAGCCAGAATTAAGGTAGTGTCTGCATGAATAGAGAGAAGGGATTGATGTGAGAGATGAGAGAAAAGGGGATGTGCAATTGATGGATGTATGGGATGCAAGAAAGTAGAATGCATTGAGATTACAAACCTGGCAAACTAGAATAAGGGTGATGCCTTTGACAGAAATAGGGAGGCTTGAATGAAAGGTACTTGGAGAGGAAGGTTCTGAGTTCTAGTTTAGATATGCTATTAGATACATTTGCATAGAGATAATAATTAAATACATGAAAGCTGATGAGGTGACCAAAAGAGAGTGAAGAGAGAGAAGAGAAAAGAGCCTAGGACTAGTTGTTTAGTTATTGAAGAAAGAAAGTTGATAATAGTCACAATGTGGCAACCATACAATTACCATTTGACTACCACTTAGAATTTTAATGTAAGCCTAAAACATAGGGTGGCAGGTAAGCAAATTTTGAAGTAAAAATTAAAATTATGATTTCTATCCTTTCCTGTTCCCTCTCTCTCTCTCTCTTTCTCTCTCTTTCTCACCATATATATGTACACACTTGCATATACCAGATTGTATAGAAATAGATGATGTGAATATAAATTTTATTCTTATTTGTATACACCCTTATATTTTTAAGGATAGAAGGAACACACAGGTGATTGCCTTCATATAGATAGATAGATAGATAGATAGATAGATAGATAGATTACGCAGATAGTCATATGGGAAATTTGGTTATAGGTTATGTAATTCAAAGAAAGTATCAGGGCATAAATATCATTTCATATATGTTAATGTCTCCTCAACACCTAGTTCAATTCATTTCATATAGAAAATTGTTGGTAAATATTTGTTGAATAAATGAACAAATGAATGAATGAATGGCATTGCCAATTTCTCTTGCTTAGATCATGCCCATATAGTAGAGAACTTTATCACTCAGGATGCTCCTAGGATATAGAATTAGAGAATGAAAAACAACAATCTTCAATGACCCACTTTTCCATCAGCACTATCTACTCTTTAATTGTGTGTGGCATCTGCATCTGATAATCTTAAATAATAGAAAGACAAAAGAAAAAGAATCTAAAAGCACATGTGATGGCCTGGGACATGACAGAAAATCTGGTATAGTGGCAAGAACCCTAAATCTAGCATCAAAAGACCTCAGTTCAAATCCCGATCTTCCCTGGAGAAGTTATTATCTTTCTCTGTGCTTCTATTTTCTAATTGGTAAAATGGGGTGGGATGGGGGGCATATGAACTAGATAATCTAAGGTCCCTTCTTGCTCCAAATCTGTGGTCCTAAAAAGGAATGAGCTGAAACAACCTCAAGACTTTAGAAGAGAAGAAATGTATTTCTGCTCATGTTCAGTTATTTTAGAGGTACATTACTCAATCCAAGATGAGTAGAATACTTTTTTTCTTTCTTCTTATTTCCAAAATACCAACAACATACTATTATTTATAGACTAAACTCTTCAAATGTTTAAAAAAAAACCCTCACCTTCCAACAGAGATATAGGTCACATCAACACAAAATGTGTTTCATTAAGAGAGGTTGTTGGGGCAGCTAGGTGATGCCGTGGATAGAGCACTGGCCCTGGAGTCAGGAGGACCTGAGTTCAAATCCAACCTCAGACACATAACACTCACTACCTATGTGACTCTGGGCAAGTCACTTAACCTCAAATGCCTCAAAAAAGGGAGAGAGAGAGAGAGAGATTGTGAGGGATAGAAGGGGAGGTAGGGGAGTGAGAGAGGTAAAAATATTAAGTTATTTTAAAAATTATCCATAAAAATAAAACATATAGCAATAATTTAATAATTAGCTACTTGTTTTGAAAACATTGAAATAGGTTTTTATCCATTTTAGTTCTTCCAAGGTAGACAAGCAAACCACTGGAAAACATTTCCCAAAGTCTCCTAGAAAAGTTATAATGATTTTAACATTAAATGTTTGTTAGAACTACAAGATTTCCCAAAAGTGTCCCTGTCCTTTTCTATTAAAAGCTTAAACTACACTGAGACTTTTGGCACACCATATATAGGTTTGTTTGCTTGTTTGTTTCTTTTTTTGATGGTGTTGTTTGGGAGTTTTGTTGTTAGATTGAGGGTGTTAGGTTTTTTGTTTATTTTGTTGTTTTAGTTTTAATTTGGGTTTTTTTTTTTGGTGGAACAAAAGTTTCTGAAAACAATCTTTTAAAGGTGGTGGTTTCTTTTTCTCAGGAGCTTCCACTAAAATCTCAGATTTTCAAGAATTTTGAAAAGAAGATGGATTCTTTGGTAACTAAATCCATTAAGCTAAAAGTGACATGGGTTTTTTTCAGTAGCAAAAGATTTCATAGTTAGAAGAGTGCTTAGAGACCATCCACTCCAGCCCACTCAATGGAAACCAAAGGCCAGAATATTAAACAACTTGCCAAAGGTCCCACCAGTTCCAAGTGGAAGGGTGAGAATTGAAAACCAGGTCTACAGACACCAAATCCAGGATTGAGCTGTCATTTGTGGTATTTACTTTTTACCCAGATTAGACTAGCCCCAACAGGGTGCTGGGTGCTTGCCCAGTGACCTATGGAATAATATAGTTTTCAGGGAATTTGCTGCCCCTCAAACTGACCTGGTGACCTGACATCTTGTGAATTTGATGAACTTGCTTTGTGGAGATAGACCCTACTTTCCTATGTTTTATGGGTTTCTTTTACCCCAAATTCAAACCCTGTTACTTGCAGATACAATTAGCTTCTCCATCCCAGAGAATGTAAAGACCTGATCTCCTTATTCATGAAGCTTTGGTTCTTTTATCCCAACATGGGGAACTTCCCTTCTATCCACCATGCTTTGATTCAACTACACTCTTGAAAACCCTCTCCCCTGCTACTTTATACTAACATTAAAAGAATTCCTAAATCATGGTACCATTCACATGCTTTTTCTCTTTCAAATCTCTTGTGGGGAATTTTTCTTTCATTTTCAACTCTCTTCATTTCTGCTTCCCTTTTTTGCACCTAACGCCTTTCTTTATAGAAAGTTATTTCATAACTTGAACTGGAAAGACCTCCACCGGAGACAGAATTGGGGGTTTGCATGTCAATTAAGATAATTGATGCCAGGCAGAATCCATTTCTTAATTATGACCATGAAGAGTTAAAATAAATAAGTACAAAACTCCTACTCTAATAGCAGTTAAAGGAGGAAAAAGCTTTAAAGCTGAATTGTCCCCAGAGAGTAAGAAAAGGAAGCCCTGTGAGTAGAAAACTGCTTGGAGACATGATTTTTCTGGAACAGTGGTATTTATTGCTCATACTCTCTTAAGTCAAACAAATTCACAAGAAAGCGGTAACAAACAGGGTGAAAGAACAACATACCAAATTTGCCTCTATTTCCTGGTGATGAAAGTATGTATTATCCACAGGCAATGATGCAGTTACATCAAAACCTGAAAAAATACTGCAGGATTCAGTGGCTTTTGTATAGAACTATCCTATTTGGAGAATGAAAGAGATGACCATTTCCTTCCATTTTTTCCCCTCTGCTGAAAGTTCTGTGAGCTGAGAATAACTGCCAGTGCTTACTAAATTGACCCTTCAAATGGAAGGTTATTACCTTCAATTCTTTGCTTGCAAATCAGCATTTGGCAAATGAGCTGACTCTTCTTAAGGAAACAATGTGCCAAGGACATCTACCTAAAATTCACCCCTTTTGCATATTTGCAAAAGCAGCTCCTTCTGCCTAATAAGCACCCAGAAATAAGGTGAATTGAATTCATTTGAACACTTAGACCAAACCATTGAAAGAAAGAAAGCTTCCCTTTTACAAAGACTCTCTTAAGTTGCAGGGTTCTTTTTTTCTTTTTTTTTTTTTTTTAATGAAGGATTATGGAAAGAACTATCCATAGACAAATGTTTCTCTTTTAACAATAAACTATTTAGCAAATGTTGTTTGTTGGCTTCTAACCTTCATAGCCAAATCATTAATTATTAACTTTGTAGGCCAGTTATTAAATTTTTTTCCTCTCAGCTCAAAACCTTTTCCCTTTTCACACAGTGCTCCTTCTGTCCTGTTAGGTCTTGGGCTATAGCAGCAGTAATTTGTAAGTAGTGTCTGCAGTTTAAGGTTGGGGGGTGTGGGGAGGAGAGAAGGGTTCAATGAAAAGGGGCAATATGGCCGTGTGGGGAAGACTGGAAATAAGGGTAGAACAGAAACTCATGATAGCTCCCTCTTTTTCCAGTCTTCTCAATGGAGCTTACTCTACTTTGGCAAACAAATGGACATAGGGCAAGTCTTCTGGCTGAAACTGACCTTGAACCAGGCCTCAGTCTTCACCCTTCCCTCAACAAATACCTTCCTCCACCACCCTACTTCTTCCTGGATTAATGTGCCTGAAGGAACAATATAATTTCTCAGGCCTGCTCTCCTTTGGTTTTTGAAAATGAACTTTCCCCTTCATATTCTACTGTTGACACAGTCCAAATAAGCAATGAATTCTTTTTTAACTCAGTGCTAGGCTATTTTGTACTCAGATGAAACAAACAATAAGTTGTTGGTTCTCTGTCTCTGTCTCTCTGTCTGTCTCTGTCTCTCTGTCTGTCTCTATTTGTCTAGATCCCTGTCTCTGTCTCAGTCTCTTTGCCTGTCTCTATCTGTCTGTCTGTCTATCTGGGTCTTTGTCTCTGTCTGTCTGACTCTCTGTCTCTCTCTCTGTCCCTCAAAAAAACAAAAACAAAAACAAAAACAAAAACTATAGGAGATTTTAAGAAGGCTATGCCCAAATATTATTCCACCTCACCACCACTACCACCACCACCACCATCACCACACACACACACACACACACATACACACACTTTAAAGCAAGTAGCAGAAAGACAGAATATTAGCCAGCTATCTAGTCAATGAAGAGCTACAAAGCAATTTCTAATCAGGATCATTTTTTTTTATATTGTTTTTATTTAGTGAATAAGACTCTTGACCCCCAAAGTGGTCTGGGTTGGTTTAATCTAGCATGGGAAAAAACTGAACTATGAAAATTCATGTTAGGTAACTGCACTATACTCCTTTCTACAAAATTTGAAAAGAAAAAGAAAATTCCATAAACTTTTCTTTGATTGTAGAAGTAAACTTAGGAACCCAGGCATAAAAATGTTGGTTCACTAATGCAGAGAAAATCTGTTAAATTAAATGAAGCCTTCCCGTTTGTCTCTTTTTTCTTCCATTTAACAAAGATATGTCTGTTCTTATCCTAAATTGATGCAAATGTACCAAATATGTTTGACATATTTAATTTATAATATTATTTGTAACTAACATTGATTTCATAACACAAAAGGAAATTAAACATCTAATGTATCTGGTAAAGAAAAGACTATAGCTAATTACAATAATTTGTGTGCCTTCATTTTCTATTTTGTAATACACAATCAAGCTCAACTGTAGGGATATAATATTCTACAGTGACTTGATTATTTAAATATTCTGACACATTTGCTTAGCAATAATTTTGCATTTAAGTTATGTAAAACTTCTGTCAGTTTAAATGTTTCTCACCTATGAAGTCTGACTTAGATCCAGTGCTTAAAACTGTCCCATTAGAATTTATGCCTTGCCTAATATTTTGTGTCCTTAATGTACAATCAGGCCACTAGGGTTTTATAGGTGTGTCTCAACTTTGAGAATATGTATATCACTAAGAGATGAGACAGAGGAATGTAAAATGAATCTTTGTGTGTCAAGTCATTTTTTCCCATGGACTCTTATGCCAAAATAGGAGATATGTTGTTCTGAGGAAAGTTTTAGCCTTAAGCTGTAATAAAATTATGTTTAAGATCATAAAAAAACTTTTAAAAATAAATTTATCAAGGAAAAAAGTATTCTTTTCTGGTAACTTATTAATAGAGTAATACAATTTATCTTGGATTCTTTTTAAATTTGTCATGATACCTTAAACATAAAAAAGTAAGAATCATAAATAGAATATGCTAGACTGAAGTGACCTACTTTCAATCATAAGATCATATATTTAAGACAGAAATGGACCTTAGTGTTCATCTAATACCCTCATTCTACTAAAAAAGTAACAGGCCCAGAGAAGTTAAATTACTTGTTCAGAGCCACACAGAATAAGTGACAGAACTCAGATATAAACATAGGTCCTTTGATTCCAAATTTACTCTGCTTTCCATTAGCATTATCATCATCATGAGTTTAAAGCTGAAAAAGGCTCTTAGAGGGCATCTAGAAGGCTCTGGTTTTGGTTCTCTGGTATCTGCATTGAACATAAAGGGATGGGGCTAGACAACAGAGGCAGCACTTATTAGTAGAATCGTGCCTCTGATATTTACCAACTAGGTGCTCCTAGGAAAGTCATTTAACCCCTTGAACCTAACTTTCCTCATCCATATATAGGGATAATAATACATCCACTTTCCACCTTATAAAATTATTGAGAGGAAAGTGCTTTTCAGAACTTAAAACACTATATATAAAAGGATTGATTTTTATTTGTTTGTTTTTGTCTTGAGAGGCATAGTAGCATAGGGAATTAAGAACTCAGGAAGGGTTAGATTCAAATCTTGCCTCCATTATTAATTAACCAAGTGATAATGGTTAAATCATAACCTTTTGAGCCTCAGTTTCTTTGTCTTTAATACATGTCGTACTCATAAGGCTCAATGAGATAATATGTGGAATGTGTTTTATAAACTTTAAGCACCACATAAAGGAGTAGAGGAGAGAAGAAGAAAGAAAGGAGTGTTTTGGGAGCAGGGCATAGATAAATCAGTGAATGGAGGAAAAGTTGCTAATAAAAACTTCCCTCCAGTCTTCCAAATCCTCTGTGGATCCAAGTTCTTTCTGTGGAACCAATCCCAAACTTGCTGGGAAAACTCTATATTCTTATAGGAGATAACAATTTTCAGACTCTCACAGTTTTTAAAAAGAAAGCAATGCACTCAAACATTGTTGGTAGAATTGCAAATTGGCAAAAGATATTTTTGGAAGGTAAATTAGAAGGATACTGTTACTGTTTAGTTGTTTTTTTTTTCAATTTTGTCTGACTGTTCATAAGAACCCCATCTGAGGTCTTCTTGACAAAGATACTGGAGTGGTTTGCCATTTCCTTCTCCAACTCATGTTGCAGATGAGGAAACTGAGGCAAACAGGATTAAGTGACTTGGCCAGGGTCACATAGTTAGTAAGTGTCTGAGGCTAGATTTGAGCTCATGAAGATAAGTTTTCCTTACTCCAGGCCTAGAACTCTACCCACTGCACCACCTAGCTGCCCATAAAAGTACACAAAAAAAATTATCATAATCTTTGAACAAATCCCATTATTAGGAAAAGACTAAGTGCTATCATGGAGAGGAAAATGAATGTAGCAACATTATTTGCAATTGTAAAGAATAAAAAAAAATCTAAATACCCAATGGTGAGTGAATACCTAAACAAGATGTAATATTAATGCAAAGACATGCTGGAATACAATTACAAATCATAAATATGAATAACATATAGAAATTTGGAAAGAATTATATGAAGTAGTATGAAGTAAAGGAAGTAGAATAATGACTTTAACTATGTAAAAGTCAAAATATATTCACAAATATGATGAATGACTAGAGAATGATTGGGAATATGGGCAAAATAATTAGTGATTATAAACATGTTATATGAATAAATTTATTTTTAGATATAAAGTCATAGAAATATACATTTAAATGTCTTTGTTGCTTAAAGTTAAGGGCATAATAAATTACTTTAAAATTGAAAACAAAAAGAGGCCAAGTGCCTTATTCTTGGGGAAAAGTAGCTGAAAACTAAAGATTTATTTTTTTCCCTTTGGGGGACAGGTTGCCTTGAGGAATCAGTTCATCTTGTATACAATGGCATTATACACAGAGATGCATGCCTTCCTCTGTCAGAAAGGGGATATGACTTGTAGCTCTCTTGTTTATTCTCTGTTTCAAAACAATTTGGGGAAACTGTTAACTCCTATTAAAAAATATTAAATACTAAATACCTGGGCAAAAGAAGAAGGAAACAAATGAGGAAAAGACAAGCCACCAACATATTTATTAAGCACTTGATTTGTTCCAGTGATTTGGAGATACAAATAAGAGAAAAAAAGTTATTAGAAATGCAATAATATATGAACAAAATGAAGAGTACCACATTTGCTAAAACACATGAAATAGCTGATTAAATTATGGGGAATGTTATTATCAAAACACACAAAGTGATACAAGTATTCTATAAAACAAATATTCAGATACTATATGAATAGATTTTATATTGAATTCTTTTTATGAAATAATGAGATAAAATTAAATTTATTAAACCACAACAGAAAATTTATTGTAGAATTTTTTGACGAAGAATAACATAAATTGCACTTGGATTTTGAGGTCAAAATACTTTTTAGGAACAAGTTAAATTTGAATCCTTTCAATGAAGGGGAAAAAAATGATATTAATGAGAGAAGGTACTTAGAAAGTTTTACTAGGCTGTTAGTTTTCTGTTTCTCTCAAGATCCATACCAAAGGAAAATTTTCCTGGTGGCTTGAACAAATTCATTTATAAGATTGCTGAAAGAGAATCTGGCTCATTACTGGACTTTTCCTCTCTACTCAACTCCTTGGTGAGGTGGGTAAGAGCAAAGTTATGAGATTCTTGTTTGGGAAGCAAAGTTATAGGTCATTTAAATCATTCATACAGGCATGCTTCTCACGGGTCTGCTCACTCTTGGGCTGTTGTACTTATGATCCTTGGTGGTTTTCAATAAAACTGTGGTGATTTTAATCAGGCTAATAAAAAGTTTTAGGGTAGCCTCAAAGTCTTGGGCAGTATTCCTTCTTATAATAAAGCATACCTTAACATTCAAGGTTGTAGCAAGTAGTAGGCATGAAATCTGTGCCATTCTGTAACATAAACTGTGAACCAGATCAGGGGTGAAAAACTTGCCACAGCTTGTCTGCTGGATGGGTGCCAGCATCACTTCCCTGGCATTTGCACAAGTTAACTGAGCATATGTGTCCAGGGTGTCTCAATCTTCCAGATATGGCTAAGGGTATGTTCGTATTCAGAAACTTCATGAAATGCTGCATGGCTGATCCATACACTGGTACACTCTTTAGTATTGAGTAGAAGTACCCTGAGGTGAGTTTTCCCAGTTGTTGTGAATACAGTCTGATGAAAAAATTGGTACCAATTAGTTCCATTTATCTATCACATGTATGTAGGGAATGTTGTTACCAAACCTCAGTCTACAAATGGGAAAAATTATCCAAGAACTTTTTTTTTGACACTGCTTACCTTAGAGATTTATTCTCCTTCAGGATCAGTCAATATTTGCTCTCCCCCTTTTTAATGTCAACATCACACATTGTAAAATGTCATTTATATAAAGACTTCTTTAAAGAAATAACTTTAGAGTAACTTGCCATGAAAAAGAACTGTAGAGCTTTGAAAAAATATCTTCTCATTTTCAAAATATCTAGATAGATGACAGAAGCAGATGATAGATAGATAGATAGATAGATAGATAGATAGATAGATAGATAGATAGATAGAT
>NW_020953946.1:429413-494200 GCF_900497805.2 Vombatus ursinus | reverse complement strand
GATAGATAGATAGATAGATAGATAGATAGATAGATAGATAGATAGATGACAAATAGATGATAGAACATTTATTAAGTACTTACTGTATGTTAGGCATAGTGACATTCTGCATGTTTTGGGGGAATAGAGGGACTCCTCACCCTCAGTTTATCAGACTTGTCACTAGGCCTTGGGCAACTTGAACAAGTTATTTTTTTTTCTTTATCTGTAGTTCCCTGTGATACTATACACGCTACATCTCATCCTTGAATTATCATGATGTGGTGTGAGACCTGATTTTTGAACCTCTGACTTCTCCCATTCCCATTCATGAGTTTCATGTGAAAGGGTTGAGTTTGAAGGTAAGTGTTATGGTTTTAAAAAAAATGGTCACACCCTCACTAGTTGGGAATTGATCTGAACCTTAAGTTTCTGAGTTTGATCTTTTTGTAATTGAAGCTGGTTATCTTTGAAGAGAAGCAGAGATCTACTGCCACCTAATGGCATGTGTGGCACATGGCAAACATGCTTGAAATTGAACATTGGAAAGTACAAAACTCTAAAAATATATAATCCAACTACTGAAGCAATAGCAGAGATCAGGATGTGACTGATAGCCCACAGATTGCCATTCTGATGTTCTAAAACAATAATAAAAACAAAACCCATCAGAGTTCCTAGATTTGGGTGTACCTCCTCTAAATTTTTTTATTTTGTTTTATAAATGTTGGACAATAAATACATTTCAGAGAACAGATAAACATACTTCATCTCTTCCTGCTGGAGTTGAAGTTAAGGAAACAAAATCTCAAATTGACCTGTTAATCAAAAATAGAATTATATCTTAAGGGGTCATTTAGATGAGTTATTAATAACAATAAAAATAATATAAATAATAAACAGCTGCCTACTGATAATCCAGGTTATAAATTGATTCTTAACAACATATAGTTAATATACAATATGTTGAAAGGAATTTTTATTATTCTTGGTAACAATTATTGAACATTCAGATGTATACTTTTTGAAAATAACTTACTTTCTATCCTACCCAGACAAGCAGTTATACATATTCCCATACAATAGTTACTTTTTGCTGCTTCCGTAGTTAACCTGTTGTCTGTGAGTAGAAAAATAGAACAGAACACCAGTACACCCATTTTGTCCAGTTCTACCATTCCATTTAAATTGATTCATGATTTTCATGGGGACAGATGAATAAATATCTTCTAGTGAACCAGTTTGTTGTGCAATAATCCAGTTTTTCGAAGGATGTAGGTATTCCAATGCAGTTCAGTAAACATTTGTTAAGCAGTATGTGCAAGTCACTGTGCTAGGAACTGCTAATACCAGAACATAATAGCCTACCTTCAAAGAATTTAGGCTTGATCTGTGTCAGCACATACAATGTGCAAAGGAAAGAGGAAACTAAAGAAATTCTCTGGATGACATGTTACTCCACCCCTAAAACAAAACAGAAGACAACCACCAGATTTTTTCCCACAATTTTAATGGATCTCTGATATTCATGCATCAATGTATTTCCTCCAGTTGTGCAGATTTTTAACTCACCAGTGTCTTCTCATTCTTTGAACCGTTATCCATGTCTTCACATATATGCTCCAAAGTATATACCTGGTGTATTAGGGGTCTCTCTAATCTTTTTGGCTTCATTCTTGAAGTATCAGTATAGCATCTGAGCTATCGATTGGTTATCATTTGGTGTCTATAACTAGTTAGGTCACCTTTTTTTCTAATCATATGTTTATGATTGGATTGTGTCTTTTGGGTCACTTTTTATATGTAAGTCATCATTAGATTAAATGTTACAGCTTGTGAATACCACAAACATCTCCATTCTTATCTGAGCTACCTGGGAATTATAATTTTTGGAGATTGTACCATTACATGATTTGTAGTCATATGATATCACTGAAAGAAGGTTAGTGTTAAATTCAAATTTAAAAAAATGCACAAAAAATATCCATTATAAAATTATTTATTATGAAAATTAATTATTTTGAAGACAGTGGATAGAGGAAAGGCTGTCCTCAGTCTCTGGAAATAGTGGGTTCAGGGACTACCTTTGATATACACTACATATTATGAACATGAGAAAATTACTTAACCTTCAGTATCCCCTGACAAGGCTATTAGTTATAGAGAAGATATTGTTCTATATTGATAAAACAAACTTCCCCACTTTGAGTTCCTCACATAATTGAAATCACAGGTATGGATCAAAGATAATATTAAAACCCTTAAGTTTTATTCTTAATGTGCTATTGGCATAAACTATTCTACAAACAATTTATTCAGTCTCTCTTGCCTTTGATTTCTTCATCCATAAAATAGGGATTCTTTTTTTTTTAATTATTGTTGGGTAATGCTAAAAATGAATGAGAACCTTATAAAACAATTTAAAACTCCATGAAAGCCAGCCTAAAACTTTAAATGTGCTGCATTGTTTCTAAAACTGGAGTGAAACGTGTTACTCTGAAAATAGTAACAGAAGAGGCATTCCTTTTGTTTTGAAACCAGACGCATGTTTGATTTAGAGTCTGATACAGTAACTTGCCCCCTTTTTGCTCCTATAAGAAATAGGCAGGCGGCTGCAAGAATATATTGCATGTTACCAGATTTCCACAATCTGACATTTTCTAGCTCATTATATTTCACGTTGAATATGTATCATTTCTCCAACCCTGGGGAATGCGAAGTCCAAATATATTTAAGTTGTTTATTATTTAAATTAATTTAATTACCAAAGATAACATTGTGCACACATGTTTGAAAATACCATGCTATAAAACTAAATCTTGAGTAATTGTTAAATTTCTTGCAGACCTCCTTCTAGGAAGTACTGTTTTTCTTTAGAAGTGAGAACACTATTTTATCCGTCAGTGGAAAGTTTACACATTGTATTTCTTCTTTCATATGCTGTTAGACATGAGGCACTCTCATTTCACCCTTTCTTCAGAAGGCAAAAGACCCATCTGGCAATGTTCTGTAGATCGGCATTTCTTAAGAGAAATGAGATTTAAGTAGAGGTTTTGTTGAAGGCAATGAGAATGTGGCTTATGAACCCTGGTTATAGAATTATGTATAATGTTGTTATAAATGAGACTTCCTATAAATGCCGTGTCAAAGATATAGCTATTTTCTAGCAGAAAAAAAGTCTGTAAACAAAATGAGTACTTAATAAAAGGAAAAAAGTTTTGGTCATGACTACAAATACTATGAAAAAATGCACATAAGTATACTCCTGGTCTGGCCTGAAGAATTTAGCTAACCTCTTTTCTTTGAGTTATTTGGGCATTGGCAGCTATGGTGAGGCACCTCTTTGGAATCAGTGCCTGGCACATAGTAAATGCCAAATATATGCTTGTTGTTTGGCTGACCAGAATGTTACTGTACTCATGGAGAGAACTGAGAATTTCAGCTCCATCAGACAATAGTATCTATAAAATTGTGGGGCAAGAATCTGGGAAAGAGGGGGAGGAATCAATAAATCATGTGAGCAAAATAAGAATTGGGAGACTTAGATTTATTTTCCTTGCCTTGTCAGGGAGGAGTTTAATATCTCTAAAAAAAAAACAAAAAAAAAACAATTGTTGGGATTAAACAAAACTGGCATTGTATTTTCTTCTGCTAGAAGAATTTCTATTCATTTTTGCTCATACCTGTTCCAAAAATATTAGAGATCTGGAATCTTCATATATTTAGAAGGGACCTTCTGCTAAACCAATTCCTTCATTTTGCAGATGAGAAAACTGAGATCTAGAGTGGTTAGGTGATATGTCCAAGATCAAACAGGGAATAAGCAACAGAATTAGGTTTTGAAGTCAAGTCCTCTGATCCCAAATTTAGTTTATTTCCATTTATTTCCATCATACTATGTTGTCTTGACATCTTTCTGAGATTAATGAATCCAATATTTATTTACTTCATGCTGAATGTAAGTCATTATATTATCCTATGATATATCCCATCATTTAAGTCCACTTTAATCCTGACCTTTAGAAAGTCACTTTGCTCTCAAGCCAGAATTCTGTGTTGTGTTTGAATCAAATGGGGGAAAAAATATTTTTTTCAATCTTATTCACTGGATACAATATAAGTTATTATGCAAGGAACAAAACCAATGCATCCAATCTTTCTACTTTCTCCATATTCCATATGTGCATTTGAGTAATGTGCGGTGCATTGGATAGGAAGACACCATTGGGGTCAAGAATGCAAGTTTCAAGTCCAACTTTTTTTCACATAGGAGGAAATGAAATGTAACTTCTCAGTACCTCTGGGCAACTATCTAAAGTTATAAGTTACACAAGAGTTGCCCATTCACAATTGGTCCAGACGGGGGTCCGGGTGGGGGGAATCTTTGAACTAAACAGGCTAGATTTTTAAGACCAGTTTGTTTGAGAGGTAGAGTAGTATGTGTATTAAATATCAGACTTAATTAACTCAAATTCTGCCTCAGATACTTGCCATTTGTGTTACCCTAGACAAGTCACCCAACCTCTGAGCATCCATTTCCCCATCTGCAAAATGAGGATAATAATATCTTCAGCATTTGCCTCACGTGATCAGTGTGAGGATCAACTGAGATTTCACACAAACACACACATGCATATGAAATATATAATATTTATGTATATATTTGCATTCCATAAACCTTAAAGAGCTTTAAAAATGGGAATTATTATTTTAGAATCATAGGGCTAGGAGGGAGCATTTAGTTTAAATTGTCTTTTTAAGAGGAAAAAAAACACAGGCCTGCATGTATAAGGAGACTTCCCCAAGTTCTCAGAAACAAGCAATGTCAGAAATGAGAACTGAACTAAGTTCTTCATGTCCAATAGGCAGCTAAGTGACTTAGTGGATAGAGTGTTGAGCCTGGAGTCAGGAAGACTCATCTACCTGAGTTCAAATCTGGCCTCTGACACTTACTAGTTGAGTGACCCTAGGAAAGTCACTTGACCCTATTTGCCTCAGTTTCCTCATCTGTAAAATGAGCTAGAAAAGGAAATGGCAAACCACTCCAGAATCTTTGCCAAGAAAACCCCACAAAGGGTCATGAACAGTTAGACACAACTGGAACAACTGAACAACAAATGAAATGACTGAACAACTTCTTGTCCAGTGCTTTAGTAGCATACTGCTCCTACAAATTCCAAGTAGAAAGTGAGGGCATAAGTCTGGCCACCTTTTGGTAGCTGACATCATTCATCTTGGCAGCTTGGTGGCATGGTAGATAGAGTGCTAGACTTGGAAGCAGGAAGACCTCAGATGAAATCTGGCCTCAGACACTTAATAACTGTGTGACCCTGGGCAAGTCACTTAATGTCTGTCTGCTTCAGTCTCTTCATAACAAACACAGGAAAAATAAGAGTACCTCCCCCCCTACAGAGCTGTTGTAAGAATAAAATGAAATTATATATATATAATATATATATATATATAATGGGCCTTGCAAGTCTTATAGTGAATTAAATTGCTAGCTATAGTTATTATAATCACTATCATTATTATTTTACCATCTCACCCTATGATTTCCCTTGATAAAGCATAAAATATTCAAAGATAGGGATTATTACAGTTTTTTCTTTGTATTCCCAGGGCCTAACATAATGCCTATCATAGAGCAGACACATAAAAAAAAGTTTCCTGATTGCTTTCTTACTAGATTGCTTAATTAACTAGATTAAGACTCAGTTTTCCAGTTACTAAAGAAGAATTCTAGCAATATTTGCCTACTTTAATAGTGTTGGCAATGTGTGAATATGTGAAGTTATTTCCATGTTCTCTTGATCTTTGTAGCTTCCAAGAAAGTTGTTTGTTTTAATCTCAATATTATTAACCTGGTTAACCTGTAGGAAGAAACAGATGTTGTTAAAGATAAAACAGAATAGGAACTTTCATTATTCATGAGACTCTTTTTGGTCTGGAAAATTCCCCCTGAATTCTCAGAAAGAAAGGCTTCCAAAAGTGGAAACAAACCTTTCAAAAAGGATGAGACTATTCCCACCTGAAAACATTGCCACCCACAACCAAGAGCAGCAATTTATTCCCAGGCAGATCAGGCATTTTCTGTCATGTATTCACATGGTGTGCAGGTCATACAATAGGTGCAAAGCATTTTAACTTTTGAAAAAATATGGCTTACCAGGGAAGCCACAAGAAAAGGTCAGGGTGGAGGGAGGGATAGAAAATTCTCATCGAATGTGATTCTGGGAGGAACAAAAGCCTATCTAATCATGGATTCTTCACCCCTTTTTTTGTTATTGTTTCATGGACACCTTTAGCAGTCTGGTGAAACATATGGGTTCCTTTTCAAAATAATGTTTTATATACATAAAATAAATTAAAGGATACACTCCATTTCAGTTTGAGATTAGTAAAAATGCAATTTTTCCTATCTGAAATCACGGGACCCCTGAGGGTCCATAGAACCTAACTTAAGAAAGCTTGATCTAGTTTGATCCTTTCCCCGACTTTACAGATGAAGAAACTGAGTCCTAAAGTGTTTAAATGACTTGGCTAAGGTAACACAGAAAATGTGTCAGAGGCGTGATTTGAACCTGAACTATCCACTCTGAGAGCCAATAATTTTTCTACTGTACTATAAGTATAGCTAGCAGTTGGGAGAAAAATAAAAAATATATTAGTTAGAGAAATCTTTCATTTTTCCTTTAAGATTATGTATTATGTAAGTGACATAAACACACACATAATTATCTTAACAATGACAATTGATGTCATCAGGAAATCAAGTTCTACATGAAGTATAATGAGAGTTACTACCATTTATTCCATGCTTAATAATAATAATAGCTAACATTTATATAGCACTTATTATGCACCAGGCACTGTACTAAGCATTTTAAAATGATTGTCTCAACTGATCCTCACAACAACCCTGGGAGGTATATACAATTATTATCCCATTTTATAGATGAGGAAACTAAGGTAAACAGAAGTTAAATGATTTGCCCAGGGTCACACACATAGCTAAAAGTGTCTGAAGCAGAATTTGAACTCAGGTCGTCCTAACATCAGATCTAGCACTTCTTACACTGTGCCAACTACCTGCCCCTTGCAATAGCTCTGTGAAGGTCATACAAGTATTATCCTCCCATCATACAGCTGACAAATGTCTCTAAAACATAAAATACACCTACCTGAGGTCATAGTGGCTAGTAAATATAGGAAAAAGCACTTGGATCCAGGCTTTCTGAGTCAAATCCTGTTCTTTTTCATCTCACAGCATTGTTCCTAAAATGAAATATACTATAATGTAAAACGAAAATATAAGAAAGTAGCATTGACACATCCAAATTTAAGCACATTTGGTAGCTCATATAAAATAGTCACTGAGGAAATTATAGTTCTATCAAAGTATGTGACATAAAAAATAAGCTATAAAAGGATCTCTAACTAATGAGAAAACAACTATGTGTCTCCAAATTCGTTTTCCCTCCCACCATAAGAAAAGAAAATCATACAAATTAATTCATAAGATATTCAAGAGTCCTTAGTATTTTGTGAAATGGAGAATGGAAACACTGGGCAATGCAGACTGTTGGGGGAGAGTGTGGACAGAAAGGAAATGTGTGTTACACATGTTGTGGGAATACCCCAAGGCCAAGGTCATCTATGTAAGAAAACAAGTATTGAACTTCTCTAGTGAAACACTGGGGGTTAATATCTTCAGAATGATTCTAAAACAGAGTGCTTAGTGGAGGTTTGCTAGAGAAAAATGACCTCCAAAGTGCTATATTTTGTATGGGCTACAGGCAAGGAAATGGGAAAATTGCCATGGGAAAATAAGTGAAAGGGCTCTCTGACCCCATGTTGTTAAATAGCTTTGAGGAGTTACATGACTGCTCCATGCCTTGGTTTCACCCTGTCAGAGGGCTATAATGAAAAGAATTGTGATTAAGCCAATAGGGTATTCTGAGCCTTTGTGATTGCTCCAGTGTGTGTACCAATAAGCATTTCTTCCAAAATTATTTCTAGGGTTGGATTTTGGTTTTGGGGGGGTTTTTTGTTTGTTTTGCTTTCTTCCTGATATTCACATGCCAGATGACTGCTTCTGTTGGACCAAAGTTGAATCAATAATGGCCCCATAAACAAGAACTGTATTTTCTCCAAGAGTTGAATTTCAATAAATTTCATAAAGATTTCTTTTTGTTTTAAATGTGGGCAGTATTTTGAGCAAAGTAAGAAAGATGGTTACTGTCATTTTGTCTTAGGAAATATTTTAATGGTAATTCAAAAGTAGAAGAGAAATTCCCATTCCATTTGGTCCATCTTCCTGTCTTCTTTTTTTTAATCATATGATCCAATATTATCTTTCTCCTGACTCCTCTTTTTCTCCATGCCGTACCCATTTTGTCCTAAAAAAAAAAAGGATAAAATTTGAGATTCTGTAAGACCTTCTTCACTCTGAGCCTCAAAGTGAGAGTTCAGATCTCTCTTTTACTGAGCATCATATATTTAGAGGTAGATAGGTGATAAGAAGTCCCCATCATTTAATTTTTTTAATTTTAATTTTATTTACTTATTTGTTACGTTTTGATTTCTGAGCTGTTTCCCTCCCTCCCTTCCAACCCCACACTAGAGAAGGTCAACATTTGACACAGATATATACACACACACATACATACATATGTAAAATTATACAATACATACTTCTATATATCATTTCTTTCTCTGAAGGTGGGTAGTATCTTCTTTCATAGGTCCTTTGTAATTGATTTGAATGTTCACATTCAAGAATAGCTTAGTTATTCACAGTTGCTCTTCAAATAATATTTCTGTTATGATATATGTTTGCTTGGTTCTGCTTGTTTCATATTTCATTATTTCATGCAAGTCTTTCCATGTTTTTCTAAAAAAAATTGCCCATTTCTTACATCATAGTACTATTCCATCACAAGCATATATTACAACTTATTCAGTCATGCCCCAATTGATGATTATTATCATTAATCGCTTCAGCCGTTTCTAACTCTTAGTGACCCTGTTTGGGGTCTTCTTGGCAAAGATACTAGAGTGGTTTGCCATTTACTTCTCCAGCTAATTTTACAGATGACAAAGCTGAGGCAAACAGGGTTAAATGACTTACCCAGGGTTACACAGTTAAGTAAGTTTCTGAGGCCAGATTTAAACTCAGAAGCATGAGTTTTCCTGACTTTAGACCCTGCATTGTGTCCATTGCACCACCTAGCTGCCATGGACATACCCTCAATTTCTAGTTCTTTTCCACCACAAAGAGAGCTGCTATAAATATTTTAGAACATATAAGCTCTTTCTCTTTTTCCTTGATCACCTTGAAAAACAGACCTAATAGGGTCAAAGGATATATACAGTTTTATAATTCTTTTATAATTCCAGATCGCTCTCCAAAATGGTTGGATAAGTTCACAGTTCCACCAACAGTGTGTTAGTGTCTCAACTTTTCCACATTCCCCTCAATGCTTGTCATTTTCTTCTTCATTTTAGCCAATCTGATAGGTGTGAGATGGTATCTCAAAGTTATTTTAATTTGCATTGGTATTATTAATAATGATTTAGAGCATTCTTCATGTGACTATATATAGCTTTGGTTTATTCTTTCAAAAACTGCCCATTCATATCCTTTGACCATTTATCATCTAGGGAATGATATATTCTATTAAAATTGACAAAATTCTCTATATATTTGAGATAGGGCCTTTATCCAGAAAACCATCTATAAAAAAATTTTCCCCCAATTTTTTGCTCTTTCTAATCTTGTCTACATTTATTTTATTTGTATAAAAGCTTTTTTAAATTTAATGTAATCAAAATTGTTCATTTTAAAGTTTACAATGCTATCTCTTGTCTATTCATAAATTTTTCTCCTATCCATAAATCTGAAAGGTAATATATTCCATGTTCTTTTGATTTATTTACGTTATCTCCTTTATGTCTAGGTCATGTATCCATTTTGACCTTATCTTGGTAAACGGTGTAAGATATTGGTCTATATCTAGTTTTTGCCAGGCTTTCCAGTTTCCCTAACAATTTTTACCAAGTAGTGAATTCTTATCCCAAAAGCTTAAATCTTTACATTTATCAAACACAAGATTACTACAATCATTTACTACTATGTAATGTGTATCTACTCTATTCCACTAATCTAACATTTTATTTCTTGTCTAGTACCAGATAGTTTTGATAATTAGATCTCATCATTTTAAAGATGAAGCTACTGAAGCCTAGGTTAAATAACTTGCCCAAAGTTATGTAACTGTTAGAACTGGAATTTAAAACCAAGTCCTCAAATTCCAACACCTATTTCCATTACACCATGGAAAACTTCATAGAGGACATAGGATTTGCTTTCAGCTTTGCAGTGAAGGAAGCAAGGCTATTAATGTCTTTGGAGTGTGAAACTTAGAATCAGGTCTGGAAAGAATGGACAAAAGAGACAGAAAAGAAATGGAGACATTAGGGAAAATCAAGGAAGTGAAAGACTAAATATGCCAAGAAATATTCATGAACTGGAAGTCTTTGGCATCAAGAACAAGGAGTTTAGGAAACAGATATTAAATGAAATTACTGGAGAGTTTTAAAGAAAGAGCAGTAAGTGAAAAAAATTGTAAGGGTAACAATAATTTGGAGTGATTAAAATGACGAAGGAGATATAAGTAAATTAGTAGAATATTGAATATATTACCTATCAGATTTATGGATAGGAGAAGAATTTATGAATAAACAAGAGATAGGGAGCATTGTAAGATATAAAATTGATAATTTTGATTACATTAAATGATTACATTTGGAAAAAATAAGGGCTAAGATGCTGAGCTATAATAAACTCAGAATGCAGGTATACCATTGCAACACAGTTCTGTCAAAATGGCAGCAAACAAATACCTTGGAAGAGATTAATCAATTTGATAGAAAATATTTTATTTTTAATATGGGAATAGCAGCATTATATAGTAGAAAAATTACTTGACTGGTAAATAGGACACCTGGGTTTAATTCCTAAATCACTAAAAACTTGTTTTGCTAAATCTTCTCTTGGGATAGCTAGGTGGTACAGTGGATAGAGCTCTGGCCTTAGAGTCAGGAGGACCTGAGTTCAAACCTGCCCTCAGACACATAACACTCACTAGCTGTGTGACCCTGGGCAAGTCACTTAACTCTGTTGCCCCATTAAAAAAAAAAAGATGTCTTCTGTTTTTCTGGGTCTCAGTTTTTCCTATCTGTAAAATGAGAGGATCAAATGAGATGATTTTTAATGTTCCTTTTAGCTCAAGCAAATCATAACTATCAATTAATCCCACACAAAGTTGGAGTTAGTCAATAACTGGATTTTATCCCATGAAGATTTTTGTCATAACTGTTACTATAATTTGTTTTCTATACAGAAATCTCCTGATAGATGTCATCACTGGTCAGGTTCATGGCCTGCCTTACTATTTAGATCTCTTATAACTCAATGGAGAACCATCCTATCTTTTTTTCACCCTATATGTCTCCATTAATCTCTGGGGTTTTTGTAAATTTATTGGATCACTTGAATGAATACTTATTTGATACACAATACTTCTGGAGTGAAGATATTATAACAATCAAACAGAAAATAATGTTCTACAATTTCACAGAATTTGAGAATCATTAATAGAGAAAGTAGTGAGAGTTTGGAAATAGTGTCTTTATGTAGCCAAAAGCCAAATAAAGAAAATTCAATATCTTTTCTAAGTTATGGTCAAAGATGGAGAAGAGATAGAGTGGTAAATAAGATTCACTCAAACCAGACTGGAAATTCTCTTAAGAGAAAAGAAAGTATATTTATTTATTTATTTTAGATATTAATGTTTTATTTTTCCAAATCACATGTAAAAAAATAGTTTTTAACATTTTTTTAAATTTCGAATTCCAAATTCTCTTCCTCCTTTCCTCCCCCTGCCCCCTGCACTAAGAAGGCAAGCAATTTGATATAGGTTAAACATGTGTAGTCATGCAAAATGTATCTCCATATTAGTCAAGTTGTCACAGACCAAAGAAAAACAAAACAAAACAAAAACTGAGAAACAAAATTTTTAAAAAGCATGCTTTTATCGGCATTTAGACTCTATCAGTTCTTTCTCTGGAAGTAGATAGAATTTTCACCATGAGTCCTTCTGAATTGTGTTGGATCATTGTACTGCTGAGAATAACCAAGTCACTCACAAATGATCATCATACAATATTGCTATTACCATGTATACTGTAGAGAAAGTAGATTTAAAGGTAAGCATTCAGATCATAGATTTAGAGCTGGGAAAGATTTCAGAAACCTGTTAATCCAACTTCTTCATTTTACCTATGAGATAACTGAGTCTCAGGGAAGTCAAAGGGCTTGCCCAAGGTCACAAAGCTAAAAACTTCAAAAGCAAGATCCAAATCCCCATTTTCTGAATCCTAAGTGAGTGTTCATTCCACTGTGCCATTCTGCAGATATATCTTCTAACTTCTAATAGAGTGGGTATTGTTCAAAAATGGGCTACTTTCTGTTGTGGTTTGATAATAATGACCCCTGTGTCCAAAACAGTTCCTTTTCTGCTGAACTGCTAGGGATATATATATATATATATATATATATATATATATATATATATATATAATTCATGAAGTAATCCTGGGTTGTTAGAGATGAAAGAATACATAGAACTCAGAATTTGCTTTAGTCATTTTTATGAAAATGTGAAGAAGGTAATGAAGGATAAAAGAGAGTTTTTTTGGTACATAGGGTTCTATATAGCTTAGATACATGTTTCATAAAGAGTTAAGTATTTGGGATTTTCCTTCATTGTGCTCAATTTTAATCCTGTATGCTTACACCTCCCAGCAAAATAAATAAATAAATGTGTTTTTTTTTAAATTCTTGCCTTAGTTTCAGTGATGGTCTAGCTCAGGTGTATGTTCAACCATGATACCTGAATTCCACCATTAGAAATTAATTTCACTAGAATGAAATATTATTCTCCAGGAAATCTCTGTTAAAATGTTTTTAAATTATTCCAGAGGGCTAACAATAGTAACAATAATAGCAACAATATCATATCTAAAACCAAAAACAATAATAATGCCTACTGTTTATATAATGCTTTAATGTACAACTGTGCAAGAATGGTGTTACTATTTTCCTCATTTTACAGATTAAAAAAAATAAGGTACAGAGAAGTTCAATCATTATATAACAAAGCATAATGTGCCTTGAACAAAATGGATCAAAGAATCATCTAACAAGGATTAAGAGCTAGAAAGACCTTAAAACCTTCCAAGTATAATTCTCTCATTATGGATGAGGAAACTGAGGCATTGAGATTTGAGTGGCTTGCCCAGGGTGTAAGAGCTGCTATGCTAACCTCATTGATATATGTCTGTGAAACCTGGACAGCATACAAGTGCCATGTCAGAAAACTGAATTGCTTCCATTTGAATTGTCTCAGGAAGATTTTGAAGATCATCTGGCAAGATGAGGTACTGTACACTAAGGTCTTTTCTCTAGCTGAACTGCCAAGTGTTCAAACTCTACTGCAGAGAGTGCAACTCTGATGGGCCAGCCATGTTGTTTGAATGCCAAACGTACATTTGCTTAAAAGAATATTTTACAAGAACTCATACGAGGCAAGAGATCACATGGTAATCAGAATAAAAGATATAAGGACACTCTCAAGGTCTTTCTGAAGAACTTTGGAATCAATTGTGAGACACAGGAGACACTGGCACAGATCCACCCAGCATGGTGTGCCCACATCAACTAAAGCACTGTGCTTTATGAGAAAAGCAGAATTGCAATGGGTCAAAGAAATGTGAAATGAGTCCTGGTTAGTCACAGATGGACATGCTATGCCTTGACCCCAACATAGTGATGTCATTTTGACCCTCTTTAAGAATGGTTTAAGAACCAACCAACCAACCAAGTTCATGAGGTCTTCTTTTTTCCAAGTCCAGTCCTCTATCTACTACCCAACTAGATTAAGGTTTTTAATAAATATTTGTTGAATTGAATTGAATATAAATATTTTCTCATGGATTAGTTTTATGGATGAAATACAATGTCTAATAAGGTTTGAGTGGATATAGAAGTTGCACATTATTAGGGAGGTAAGCCATTAAACAAGCAAGAAAGACTTGAAATTTAGAAGTTGCCCAAAAGGGAAATACTGAGGAAAGAGAATTACTGCAATGAAACCCAGTAAACAGCCAATGAGGGAGCATATCAAATACTTTCAGAGAGTTAGCAAGTGAATGAGATCCTTACAATGAAGTTGGTATATTTTGTATTGTTTCTTAGGGCTATTTCTGACTTTCAAAAAATATTTTTAGACCTTTATATTGTGTATAATTAAATAAAATAGTTTCTGCATCCTGGAGTTCAGATTAACAATATTGTGGCTATGTAGGGTGGATAATTTTTGTTTTCAATTTTTCTGTTTATTAAGGCAAAATCCAAATTATTAAGCAACTCTTAAAATACCTGTTTAGTTTAAGTGTGATGCCATGTTCCCTTCACCCACTCTGGGTTGTATGGTGAGTTTAAATTTCTTTGCTAGACTTGTTGAACCTCTGTGTCTACCCCACAGAATACATGGTTGAGTTGTCATATGCCCCCAAGAAGGAGTACTCTGTGGTTCTTGGATAGATGAGTTCCATAATATTGTAACTAGGTGGCATAGTGGATAGAGCACCAAGCCTGGAGTCAGGAAGACTCACTCATTTTCCCGAGTTCAAATCTGTCCTCAGACACTTATTAGCTGTGAGACCCTAGGCACATCACTGAACCCTGTTTTCCTCAGTTTCCTCATCTATGAAAATGAGCTGGAGAAGGAAATGGCAAAGCACTCTAGTATCTTTGCCAAGAAAACCTCACAAGGGGTCATGAAGAATTGAACATGACCGAAAATACTCAACAACAACAATACTGCAACACCATGTAGTTACAGGAACTCTCCTCCCCTTACTGAATTTAATTTCTATACAATTCATATATATTTATCTATGTAATATGTATTACATTCCCTAGTAGAATGCAATACCCTTGTGGACTGGGACTTTTTTCACTTTTTAATATCTAGTATTTATATAATTCTTTGAGGTTTTCAAAACACTTTACAAATATTATTTTATTTAATCCTAGCAAGAACTCTGCAAGGTAGGAGAAATTATTATCCTTTTTTTATATATCAGGAAATTGAAGATGAGAGAGATTGAGTGACTTGTTCAGAGACACACAAATATTAAACATCTGAGAGACACTTTTAAGTATCTGGATAGAGCACTGAGCCTGGAGTCAAGAAGACCTGAGTTCAAATTTGGCTTCAGAAACTTCCTAGTTATGTGACCCGGGGAAGTCACTTCCCCTGTTCCCTTCAGTTTCCTTATCAGTAAAACGTGGATAATGTGCCCATCTCCCAGGGTTATCATGGAGAGCACATGAGATAATATTTGGAAAGCATTTAGCACAGTATCTAGCACATAATAGGCACTCTATAAATGTTAGTTACCATGTTATCATTATATATATTTTTATATTTATTAAGGATTTGAGCTCAGGTCAGCTGGACTCCAAGTCCAACACTTGATCCACTGCACTATCTAGCCAACTTTGCCTGCTTAGTACTAAATGTATCACAGTGCCTTACGCATAGCAGGTTAATGAATTCTTGTTGAATTTAATTGGATTGCTGCCAACTGATGTCCCATTCCACATTCTTTCTTGGGCTTCTTTTCAAGAGGTTAGGAAAAGGTTCTTTGTGGATAGATGGTCCTGGTGGAAAAACCAACCAGGTAAATTGCTAAAGATAGAACTTTTTCCTCTGTACACAGTTAGTGGGATGTGATGGCTAAGTTCCTTTCAAAGCAGATGAGAGAACTATGCTCAATATAAGATTTCTTTAGGATTTCCCCTAAAATACCTGAAGAAACTTTGGCAGATAGATTGACCCTAAGGAATTTAAAACCTGATAAACCATTCCTATCGTCACAACAAGTAATTTGCTTGTGGTCCCAGCCTCTTTTTTCTCAGGATACCATTGGTCTGGACTTAATAAAATAATTTGTTGACTAGAAAATTAACAATAAATATGAACTGTCCCCTTTCCCCATCACTCCCTTCGCACACATAGAACAGACAGACAAGGATACTGAAATTTACCTTTTTTACTTTGGGGCCAAATTCTGGGATGTTCTGCCAAAGCCTACTACCAGCTCTAAATTCTCTGTTGACTCATAGGTGATTAGCATTCCTAACTCCATTTTCCTAAAGAAGTGGAAAGTAGCTATAATGGGAGTCTTTATTGGAATCTGAGGGGCTAATCAGAGCCTAATAAACACTAGTAACCATGCAGTGTAATTTCTTCCAAACAGAAGGCTTATTTAGCTGAGTTCTTTTGTCACATCATCCATCACCCACAACTAGCTTGTTGCACTGATTTAGTTGGATTCAGTGATGCTAGCTTGCGTATTCTTTGCATGCCATATATCATACACAGTTAAAATTTGCTGGCATAGGGTTGTGTAGTGTTAGGTCAGGTTGTGATATGTTTCTTGAATGGTCATTTTCTAAGTCAATTTGAAGGAAAAATGTTCACTGTACTGTCTGCCTTTATCTTAAAGAATTAAGTTCTTTCAAGGCCTAGTTACAGCTGACTAAAGAGTTCTATGTAGAAGGATGAGTTCCTCCAAGGGTGAAGTGTATAATAAGGATAATTCTATAGTCATTAAGCAAAACAAAATGAGCAAAAAAGAACTCCAAGGATTATTTAGTACAGCCTTCTCATTTTCAAGAAGTGGAAATTGGAAGAACAGGGAGTGGGCAACTAGGTGTCAGCTAGGTGGCACAGTGGATAAGCTTGGGCTTTGGAGTCAGGAGGACCTGAGTTCAAATCCGGCTTCAGACACATGACACTTACTAGCTGTGTGACCCTGGGCAAGTCACTTAACCCCAATTGCCTCACCAAAAAAAAAAAGGAAGAACAGGGAGATGAAACATTTGTTATGTGACATTGGGTGTAATGTCACACAAGTTGTGTGCTGTATTGACAAGATGGTTGAACACAAAGTCACAGAACCCAAGTTTGAATCCCATTTATCCCACTTACTGCCAGTGTCACTCTCTCTAAGCATCAGTTTCCTCACCTGCAAAATGGGGAGCTTAACTAAATGGCATACACGGTTCCTTCCAACTCCAAAGCTATCATCCCATCTTGCAGGTCCAGGATTCCAACATAGATGCTCCAACTCAGAATCCAGTACTCTTTTCATTATACCAAATTAACTCTGGAGATAAATCAAAGAACTTAGTGTTAGATTTACTAATAATATCTTACATTTATATTGGATCTTACCAACTACTTTGGTCTATTTTTGTTGTTGTTCAGTGGTTTTCAGTCATATCCAACTCCTTATGATCCCATTTGGGATTTTTTGGAAAGATAATAGAGTGGTTTGCCATTTCCTTCTCCAGCTCATTGTATAGATGAGTGAACTGAGATAAACATGGGTAAGTGACTTGCCCAGGGTCATACAACTACTAAGTGTCTGAGGCCAGAGGTGAACTCACAAAGACAAGTTCTTCCTAACCCCTGGCCTGGCACTCTATCCACTGTGCCACCTAGCTACCCACTTCTGTATATACAATCTTATTTATAGTAATGCTTCTATTTTTTATCACACCCTACAAGATTTTTTCCCTTAGAGGTAAACAAGTCAGTTATTTAATTCAACAACCATTTAGAAATAACTCACATTGATGTAGCTCTTTAATCTTTGCCACAATCTTATTTTGTGGATGGGGGGAGAAAATTCAGAAGCTTCTGGAAAGAAAAGTGACTTCTCCTTGGTCATACATTTAATATCTAATTCTGTGTAGAGAAGTAGATGACACCAGCTTTCATGATTCTGAGGTCCACACTCCATACACTACTGCATTGCCTCTCTATGTGAAACAGATTGTTTTAGCTGTTAAAGATGCACAAACAAAAAGTCTTAAGTGTAACTGGCATTGTGCTAAGTGTTTTTAATGCACTTTTGATTCTCATTTGATCTTCACAACAACACTTCGAGGTAGGTGCTATTATTATCCCTTTTTTAAAGTTGAGGTAACTGAGGCAAACAGATTAAATGACTTGCCCAGGGTCACACAGCTAGTAATTATCTGACACTTGCCTTCAACATAGTTCTTCCTAACTCTAGGTCCACCATCCTATCCACTGAACCACTTAATTGCTTCTAGAAGCTTATGCAACAAGCTTATGTTTCATTGAGATTACACAAATGTGCCCAGTTATCTGTAAATAATGCTAATTTGAGGAAAGAGGACCTATTAAAAACTTGGTGAATCAAGGAAGGCTTCATGGAAAAAAATGACATCTGGATTGAATTTTCAAGGAGGATCAGGCTCCTGAGAATCACAGTTGAGGAAGTGTATTCCAGGAAAATGCATGGAGACAAGATGGCAGAGTAGAAGGGAGTCCTCTCCCCAGGTTTTCTAATAGAACCTCTTGCTAAAGATGTAGAAAATACATAGGACTGAGTTTTGATCAGAAAGTTTAAGAAAAAACAATCCAGTGAGTCATTTTTCTAGCCAACGTCAGCCTATGGATAGGGAGATCTGTGGACACCGTGAATAGAGTCTGGCCAGGAGTAGCCACAGGGAATGAATGAAAAAAGGATCAAGGCTGTGCAATGGGTCAAGAAGAGAGAGAACCCTAAACTTGTGCTAAGTATGGGAATTGGCACTAACTGGAAGCTCTTTCACTAACTGTCCAGTTCCAAGTAACAGATTGAGGGCAGAATGAGAAGGAGACTTCTAACCAGGGGTAGCATTCATGAGCCCCAGGTTGTACACTGAGCCAGCACCAAGTTCAGAAGCAAAATGAAACAGTGTGGCTCTTACCCAAGGAAGACAGCAGACTCACTTCCAGCCTCCAGCCCAGGCTGAAACCTGCAGTGGAATAACTAGTACAGAAATCTAAGACCAAAGTGAAATGTGACATTCTGTCACCAAACTTGAAGAGCTTTCCAGTTGGTTGAGAGTTCATGAGTACAGCAAAAGTCCACTAGACTAGTGCCAAACCCACAGGCATGTTACTCAGAAGTGAATACAGATTAGGAATTTGAAAAGCCCAGATAAAGTGGGTAATGATCTGACTTCACCTTAGTTCACACAATTTTGGAAGTACTGAAGGCTTATAGGTCCATACTCCTGAGATACCTAAATAATATAAAACTCAATACCCCCAAGAAAGCATCAGAAAGACCCAAGAGAAAACAAAATGCTTGGCGCAGTCATTCCCCCCAGAAATGGATTGAGCCTTTCTCTAACATAAAGTTCAAAGTCAGGAAATAGGTTGGAAGAATGAACAAACAAAAAAAATCTCATCAAAAGAGCTACTATGGTGACAGGAATGTTCAAGCCACAAACTCAGAAGAAGAAAATTGATTCAAAAACATCTACTGGCAAAACCTCAAAGAAAAACATAGCATGAGCACAAATCCTATGAGAATTGTGGAAAGAGATTAAGCAAGAGGAGAGACAAAAAGAGAAAGAGTGCACTAAAAATGACTTTTAAAGCCAAATTGGTGGGTAAAGGAAAAAAATGGTAAAAGAAATGAGAGTTATGGAAGAGGGATATGGAAAGAGGATTAATGACTTGGAATAAGGTATAGAAAACCCTCCCCAAGGGGGAAATGCTCTATAAAAATTAGAATAAATCAAATAGAAGCTAATTACTACATGAGAAATTAAGAAATACTAAAACAAAGTAAAAACACTAAAAAGAGAAGAAAATATAAGGCATCTCATAAAATAACTGATGAGGAAAACAGATTGAGATGAAAAAAGTGTGAAAATCATTGGACTATCTAGAAGACATGACCAAAAAAAGAGCCTAACCATCCTATCAAGAAATCTTAAAAGAACACTACCCAAATATATTAGAATCAAAGGGCAAAGTAAAAATAGAAAGGATTCACCAGTCATCTCATAAAAGAAACTACAAAATGAAAAATCCAAGGAATAGTAGAGTCAAAACCAAGGGCATCAAAGTAAATCATATATGTGTACATATATTGCAAGTAACCAGAAAGAAATAATTCAAATACCAAAGAGACACGATCAGGATCACACAAGATTTAGCAGCCATCAAATGAAGAAGTGAGGAGCTCAGAACATGATATTCGAACATGATATTCCAAAAAGCAAAAAAAAATCTAGACTTAGAGACAAGAATAACTTACTTAGAAAAACAATTTCAACATATAGTGGGAAAATAAACTTTTAATGAAATACAGCACTTTCAAATATTCCTAAGGAAAGACAGAAAGTAGATGGAAACTTTGAGATACAAAAACAAGACTAAAAAGAAGCATCAAAGAGTAAATATGAATGAACATTCACAAGGTACTGGAAAAGGATAAACTGTTTACCCTCTAACATCTGGAGATAATAGATATATCCCTTCAGAACTTTATCACCATCATAGGTCATATAGGGAATCGAATTATACCAAAGGACTGGGAGAAGAAAGTGAATTAATATGAAAACTAAATTATATGTGCAAAATGGCATAGTATCTAAATTCTTAAAGGAAAAGTTGAATAAGTTAGAGGAAGAAATAACCCATACAATTATAATAGTGGGGAAATTGAATTTTGTTCAGTTCAGTCATTTTTCAGTCATGTCTGATTCTTCATGACCCCATTTGGGGTTTTCTTGGCAAAAATACTAGAGTAGTTTGCCATTTCCTTCTACAGCTCATTTGACAGACAAGGAAACTGAGGCAAACAGGGTTAAGTGACTTGCAAAGGTTCACACAACTAATAAGCATCTGAGGCCAGATGTGAACTCAGGAAGATGAATCTTTTTTACTCCAGGCCTGGCTCTCTATCCATTGTGCCACCCTTTTCAGGTCCACATATATTTAATAAGAAAAAAAAATGAAGGACCTGAACAGAATTTAAGAGAGGTTAGATATAATAGGATAGATAAGTGACACAGTGGATAGAGTGTAGGGCCTAGGGTCAGGAAACTCATCTTCCTATGTTCAAAGCTAGCCTCATACTCTTCCTAACTGTGTGGCCCTCAGCAAGTTACTTAACCCTGTTTGCCTCAGTTTTCACATCTCTAAAATGAGCTAGAGAAGGAAATGGCAAATCAGTCCAGTATCTTTGCCAAGAAATCTTCAAATGGAATCACAAAGAGTCAGACACAACTGGAAAACATTGAATGTGAATGTAATAGAATATGTTGGTTTACTTAAAAAGCCTTAAAGAACCAAAAGAAATTTTTCAATAAATTTATTATCTATTTCTTTTTAATATCTTTTTCTTTTTAAATTTTGAGTTCCAAATTCCCTCCATGCTTTTCACTTCTTTCCTACCCACTGAGAAGGCAAGTAAATTATATCAATTTTATGAGTGAAATCATGCAAAACATACTTCCATAGTAGCTAAATCACAAAAAAAAGAAAAATGGAAAAAAATGGAAAAAAATATATTTTAATTTGTACTCAGAGTTCATCTGTTGTCTCTCTGGAGGTGAATGGCATTTTTTTTTCATCATGAGTCCTTTGAATTGTCTTGGATCATTGTACTGATCAGGATAATCAAGTCTTTCACAGTAGATCATCATTATACCATTGCTATTACTGTGCACAATGATCTCCCACTTCTTCTCATTTTACTTTGCATCAGTTCATGTAAGTCTCGCCATGTTTTTTTCTGAAATAACTCTCTCATCATTTCTTACACCACAATAGTACTCCACCACAATCATATGTCATTACATATTCAGCTATTCCCCAATTGATGATCATCTCCTCAATTTTCAATTTTTTGTCACCAAAAAAAAGAGAGCAGCTATATTTTTGTACATATAGGTCCCTTTCCTTTTTCTTTGATCTCTTTAGGGTAAAACGTAGTAATGGTATTACTGGATCATAGGGTACACACACTTTTATAACCCTTTGGATATAGTTCCAAATTGTTCTTCAGAATGTTTGGACCAGTTCACAACTTTGCCAAGAGTTTATTGGGTTTATTTTCTCTTTTCGTCCTGTCCCTCAAAAGTCTATTTTGCTTCTGATCACCACCTCCTTTAATCTAGCCTCCCTTTTATCATCTCTCCTCCATCATATCTCTTATCCACTTACCCTCCTATTTCTGTATTAGGTAAGATAAATTTCTATACCCAACTGAGAGTGTGTGTATATATATATATATGTAGTCCCACTTTGAACCAGTTCCAATGAGAGTGAGGTTCAAGCATTGCCCACCACCCTCCCCAATTATCCCTCTACTCATTATACAGAAGCAAACAAGCAACACCCCCCTCCAAAACCCTTTGGGTTTGGTAAACCCAAAGACCCCAGCTTTGGGAAAAGCATTCATTATTCAATAAAACTGTTGAAAAAACTGGCAAGTATTCTGGAAGAAAGTAGATACAGAAAAACACCTCATATGGTATACCAAGATAAACTCTAAATGGGTTTGTGATTTAGGCGTAAAAGGTGACATCACAAACAAATTAGAAGAGCAAGGGGTAAATTATCTGCCAGATCTATGGATAGGACAAATATTCATGACCATCAAGAGACAGAGAAGCTTACTGAAGATAATCAGACAATCTTGATGATATAAAGTTAAAATGATTTTGCACAAGCAAAATTCAATTCAGCAAAAATTAGAAAAGAAGCATGTAAATAAGGGGGAAAATCTTTGCAACAAGTATCTCTGATAAAGATCTCATTTCTAAGAAAAATTAAAATTAAAGCAACTCTGAGAGAAATGTACATGTCAAACCCATCAGATTGTCAAAGGTGATGAAAAGGGAAAATGACAAATGATGGGAGGACTGTGGGAAAACAGGCACATTGATGCACTATTGGTGGAACAGTGAAGTGGTCCAGTCATTTTGGAAAATAATTTAGATTTATGCTCAAAAAACTATCAAACTGAGAAGACTCTTTGACTCAATGATACTGCTAGGTCTCTATCTTGATCAAAGAAAGAAGAAAAGGACTCACACATACAGAAATATTTCTAACACTTTGTGGGATCTCTATAAGGGAAAAGCCATAAAAACACAGTAAGAAATGAAAACCATAATTTAAACACTGTGACCAGTGAAAACCTTAACAGGACACAGTGACTGGTACATGATCAGTACATGACCAGTACACAACCCTGTATTTGGGCATCTACCCAACAGCACTGACCTTGATGCCTGGGGTTCTGGACTCAAGCCCAGTACTAAGCAATAAATCAAAACTTTAGCTAAACCACAATAACCTATTTAATGATGCTCTATTGCTCCTCCTACCTTTGTTTGATTTCTATAATCACCACAGCTTTTTCAGAGGTCTTTGCAGGGATTCACTGAATCACCTGGCTGTTGCCCCAGACTGAAGATTATTAAACCCTTGGCAGGGATCCATTATGTGTCTGGCCACCCCCCAGACTGACCCTAATGTAAGTAACCCATATATTATTATTAAACTTCACTTATATAATCATAATGGAGCTCCCAGCCTCTTTCTTCAGTATCAAACATTGCCCCACTGTTTGGGGAGGGGGGTGTTGTGAAGGGAATTCTGGACCCTACACACCTCTTTTTGTAGTGGCAAAAAAATAGGAAAATGAGTGGGTGCCATGAATTGGAAAATGGCTAAAAAAAATCACGGTATGTAAGTGTTATGGAATATTATTGTTCTGTAAGAAATTATGATGAGTAGGATGACTTCAAAGCACATTGGAAGACATGAATTGGTACAAAATAAAGGAAACAGAACCCAAAGAACAATTTATACAATAATAGCAATATTGTAAAAACAAACAACTTTGAAACTTAGGAACTCTGACCAAAATGACAAGCCACAATTCTATGGGACTCATGATGAAAGAAGGTCAGTCCCTTGGTAGTTTACATTTGATATTGGAACAAATTGAGACATTAACAGGTCATTCAACAGTCATACTCATAACAGGAAAAGGTAATCAGCAGGGCTCGGCAATGAGGACACCTTGAATTGTTTCAGTTGCATGAAGCTCCTATGCCCAAGTTGTTCATCTTGATCCTCTAGCCAAATATCAGAGAGTTCCTAGAGCTCCTCCAGGCTGCTTTGTACTCAGGAGACTAGGAAGTAATGTTAACAGCCTGAATCTTCAGTCTCCTGAGCCAACCATGTCTCAAGAAAGGTTTCAATATCTTTTAAGGAAAACTAACTTAACTTTCATGGGGGGCAAGGGTTAGGATATTGCTTCTACCACAACCTAATCACCAAATGTTTCAGAGTCAGTTTTTGAATAGTGATATGATGCAGAGGAAGTCCAATAATAGTTATGAAATAATGAGCCTGATTTTCTGTATTTTGAGGCAGAGATCGGATTCAAGGCTGCCTCACATTTGTGTTACACTAGCCCTGTGTAAGTGCTTTTAGGTCAAAATAAGGAAGTGTGGAAGGAAAGAAGGAAGGGATAAAGGAAACATTTTCCCTCCCCTCAGGACCAGTGTGTCACCTTCTTTGCTCCCACATTCCCAAGGGCATTTCTGACTCCTTATTGCTCAGTATTGCCATGGGAACAGAGCAGTGGCCAGTATGCACCTATTTTAATGCTTCTCTAGGAGCTCTCCAAGAGAACTATCAACTTGACATTGATATTCAACTTCAACCTGACATTGATGAGTTGAGAAGATTTCAGCTAAAGAAACTAATCTCCAAAGATATGTAATTGTGCTTTTACAAGAGATTATGGTAAGCAGGAACCTGAGTTTTACCAATCATGTGCCTTTTTAAGGCTACTTTGCTTGTCTTCTCTGAATATCCTGGTTACACTGGACCACTAGAGAGAACTCTTTCAAAAGAAAAGGCAGAACAAAATTTTTAACCAAAAATTGCTCTCTTAGACTCAGGTCATCACCTTAATGATAGCCATATAGTCATGTGGGTTATGTAACATTGCATGATTAACATTTGGTTTATGCATGATTAACATTTGGTTTATTTTGGTTCATGAGTGATTCTAATAGTTCCCGTTTTAGCAATGGGGACCTTCCTTCTCTTATGCTCAAACCCAGCAAAATCAGAAAGATTGCTTAACATCTTCTCTGAAGGTCATGTGAATAGTAACTAATAGCCAATTACAACATTACAAGGGCAATGATTTCAAAAAATAATGAAGTATTGATGAAACACATGATTCACAAATAAATTGGTAGGTAAAGAATTTATAATGGATATTAAAATAACCTATGAACTAAAATGGGGGAGAACCCTAATTTGGACTATTTACTTAACTTATCTAAACTCCAAAGCCTTTTCCTTATCAAGGAGCATACATTCTAAAGTATGAGATAAAGTCTAGTATAATCCATTCGATTGTAAGCTCCTTGGTACTTAATACAGTGCCTGGCACATAGTAGGCACTTAATAAAATGTTTGTTTTCTTATTTGCCACCTGGGGAAACCTCCACCCTGGGGCTCTGCTCTCTTCATTGTTGATATCCTTCCCCTTCCTTTTTTTTAGGAAGGGCCCTCACCATGCTTTGCTTCACTTGCCTAAATTCTCTGGACTTCATCTCCTCTTCCCCTAACTACTCTCTACCACCCCTATATATGATACCTACTCCTCTTCAAATATAAGCTCCTTGAAGGTAGAGACTATATTGATAGCATGTATTTGTATCCCTAGTATATAGCATAGTATCTAGCATATAATAAGTGCTTAATAAATCCTGTTTGCCCCGATCCTTCCTGTGATGGGAGAAATAATATACAAGAGGCCTCCTTCTTTACCCCATTCCTAGGCTTCATCATCATAGAAATTTGTAATTAGAAAGGACCTTACAATTTACCTAGTAGGTAGGTCCCCACTGTGAGAGGAGGAACAGGGTAACTTTTCAGCCTGTGTGTTATATAAGCTCCTTGAAGTTAGCGTTCATTTTGTGTTTGTGTCCCCAGTTCCAAATCTAGTACCCTGTACATATTAGGCACTTAATAAATACTTATTGATTGATTGAGTTGAAGTATACACCTCAGAGGCAGAGGGTACCTTAGAAATCATTTGATATCCTGGTTCTTTAACTTATCTTTGCTCATGGCAGTGTTATTTTTTTCCTGTGGAAAAATTCCTAAGGAATGATTACACAGTACAGAAGAGGCTAGGAGCTTGTTCACACACATGGGCATGGAATTTCAAGTTCAAGATGTATACAGTTCCCAAGTAATTGATATACACTCATGCAATTGCAAGTATAAGTTCCACCCAAACCCCAGAACGAGCAAAGCTTGAAGTATTTTAGTGTTCTGCAAAACATCCTTCAAAACCCAAACAATCAGTCAGTCCTAAAGCACTTATTAAGCTTCTGCTATGTGCCAGGCACTGTGCTAAGTGCTGGGGATATAAAAAAATTATTTTAAAAATATGGTTCCTGTTCTCAAGGATAATACATTCTAATGGAAGAGTCAGTTAGTATAATCCCTTCATGTTGAGGATGAAAAAGCAGAGATAGAACAAGATGAGTGGGTTGACCAAAGCCACACAGGTAGCAATAGGCAGACCTAGAATTCAAAACTAAGTCCCTTGCTCTAGGTTAGATCCAATGCTACCTACATCCCTAATGCAAGTCTTAACTATTGCTCTCCCACCCTACCTCAATCTTGACTCTTGAGTTGAGAGAAATGTAAAGAAAACCTGTGTCTATTTAAATACTTTATGGTGACAGATAACTCCAGATAGTAGCTATAAGGGAACAGAGTGCCTAGTTCCAATACAGCCCAAATTTGCACTCCCCACAGAATTTCAACAGCACATTTCTTACTAACTAAGCACATTCCTCCCTCCTTTCATTCTCATGATACTGGTCAGGATCACTCCTGCCCAAAGGGGACTGTAATAATTATTCACCTAAAGGTCTACAACATCATCAACCCAGAACTGGAAGAGTGCTCAGAAATCATCTAGCACATGATTCATGGTGCCTGTCTCTGCTGTGGCTTCCCTTCATCATAATACCACTGGCATTCATTGGCAGAGTTCTGTACACTTTATCTGCAGAAAATAGATTCCCTTGTCATACTATGAATAGTTCTACCAAGAGGGAATAGCAAAAGATAGTCTACTCCACCTCACTGCTTCCTGCTCTCTAAGTGACCTTATTTATTTAATGGACCAGTAGATAGAATATTGAACTTGGAATTAGGAAGACCAGAGCTCAAATCCTGCCTTAGACACCTACTAGCTGGGTATCTGAGCCAAATTCTTTAAATGTTTTTAGATTCCGTTTCCTCATCTGCCAAATAGGAATGAGAATAATAGCACCTAGCTCTCAGAATTGTTGTGATGATCAAATGTGGTAATAATATCAAGTGTTTTGCTGACAATAAAGTGATATACAAATGCTGGCTATAAACTCAGCACATATTACATGCCAGGCATTGTGAGGCTGGGGATACAAAGGCAAAAATAGCAGTCTTTCCTCAAGAAGTATATATTCTACTAGACAGAAACAACATATGTGTAGATTAGCAAATACAAAACCCATACAAAATAAATAAAAAATTTTGGAGTGGGGAAAGAAAAGCCTTTTTCAAGGAGGCTTTTCTTCATTCCTTTGATTACATGTATGCCTGGGTATGTATATCTTTACTTATAAGTACCTGGGAGCTACTGCAGTGTGGAATGGTTGGTAGCCTGACACAGTAAAAAGAATGATAGACCTAGAGATAGTCAACCCAGTTTTGAATCCCAACTCCAACATTTAACTAGATGTGTGACTTTGAATCAGTCAGCCTCTCTGAGTCTCACTTTTCTCATTGTAAAAAAGAATAAAGATATTTCCATGTCCTTCTTTTCAGGGCTATTTTTTCAGCTGTTCTTGATAGATGAGGAACCACTTTGCCCAGATTATCATCCAAGAAACATGTGGTTAGAAAAGGAGAAGGGTCAGTCACGCAGCAAGGACAAAGGTTGGATAGTCTGAGTGCTATAGTGATGCCTACAAAATGTAAAAAGACCTCTTAGAAGGATACCTTTGGCACAGTGGGCAGATCCTCTTAAGAGGTTCCATGGGAGACCACAGATAGGAACCAGATGAGAAAATGTAGATGAGTCATAATCAGCATGGGAAACTCTACCTCATTAAGCATACCTTCATTAAGCAAAAAAATGTCAAAACATTCATTCAGGACTCACTATGTGTGAGGCACTGTGCTAAGCACTGAGGATACAAAAAGATGCAAAAGATAGTCCCTGCCCTCAAGAAGCTCACAATCTAATGCTGATGAAGTTGAGCACTACTCCCAATGTGGAAAAAAAAAAGCCAAAATAATGAGACCAATTTCTCTCATGTGGTTTATAAACAAGTTCTGAGGGAAGTTCCAAAAGAGAAGTTTCAAAACTATTTTGATATTTTGAACAATAGTGATATTATTTGAAATAAGTGTACCTACTATGGTGACTACTTTGAAAAACAGCACTTGGTTGGATGTATGAGTTCCGGCTTGTTTATTCTAAATATCTGTCATATTATGTTAGACTGAACTTGGTTGATTTTTTAAAATGATTCAGAAGACATTTTGGGACGTTGTAGAACATTCAGGTTGCCAGTATGAAAATCAAGCATGATTATAAAATCGTGGAATCTTATAGTTGGAAGGGACATCATGGGTCACCTAATCTTCCCTCTACCTATATCAGTACCTATAGAATTACCAACAAGTAGTCCTCTATATTCCATTTAAATATCCCTATGGCCAGGATACTCCTGTCTCCCAGGTAGTTGTTTCCTTTTTGGGACAAATCTAAATATTAGGAAGTTTTTCCTGATATTGAATGTGTCTTGTTTCCTATAACGTAGCTACAACATTTACTTCCTGCAATACAAATTTTGTTTTGTTTTGTTTGCAATGGGATACTTAAAAAAAAAGATTCAAGAATTTTATTTGATCCTTTCATTTCTTGGATTCTGGAAGTAACAGAGTTGCAGCATGTTGAAAAAAATATAATTCAAATGGACACATATTACCTTTATTCAAAATTAGTCCATTTTTATTGTCTTGTTTTTATTTCTTCCAGGAGCATTACATTGAATAACTCTGACTTGTAATGCCATTTTCTAAAAACAATTAATCTATATTAAATAATATTTAGAAAGGCTCGTATCTTCTCTATACTTTCCAATTGTATTCTTGTAACAGCGAAGCTTGTTTTAAATATCCTCTACTATACTCCCCAAATAGTTCCTTTGTTTATACGCAGTCTGTGGGCTAAGATTTGGTACTATTTCTGTGAAGGAAAGGCTCAGACATCCCAAGCTATCATAGAAGTTTTAAATTGGTGTGATAACAAAAGAAAACATATATGTGGAGGAAAATATTTTGAGACAATCCCTTTCATCCCTTTCTTTCCAGAGAGCTGCTTCAGTCACCTCACAAAATGGAAGATTGTTTTTTAAAAAGGGGTATGGTTTGTCTCAACCTAATATCATCTAGCCACCTAGCTACTCTCTCTCAATCTTTTTTTTCAAACTTAACTCTGCTCATGGGGTTTGTTTTCTGTGAAGATACAACTAGAAAATTATGTGTTTCCGTAACACCTTTTCATCTCTATGAGTACCCAAGAGGTCATGGAAGAGAATTTGTGATTCTAAAAGAAGTAAAACTGTACCCTCCTTTCTAGGACCATGAGAGAGAGAGGTAAGTGAAACAGAACTACCCTAAGGATACATTCACAATGGACCAATAGTCACAAGAGGCCAGGAAAATAGATCTTTCCATGGACTTAGGTCAAGGGTCTTCATTTTTTTTCTCTTTGCTTTTGAGTGTCAGGATTTACAGGGTGGCATGTGGGACACAGAGAGAACGCTGCACTCTAACTAAATTGAGACATTGGGATTAGGATGGTTTAGGCTGAGATGGCTGCAACCTTTTGGGACCAAAGTCTGTTGGATAGATGGGATTTGAAGGGCCAAGACTACCAGAGCTTCTCTGATTCCACTGCAGTCAGAAAGCAAAATAATTAATGTTAAGAACAGTGGAGATGAGCCTTGGGCAGCTGGGACTGGTAGCTTTTGAAAATCTCTAGTGAAACTGCAATACAAGAAAAAGTGAATGTTGTAAAATTACAAATCATTAGCATGGCTCCAAAGAAGAGATATAAGAAGACACACCTACTGAACACCTTTGTAGAAGTAGGAACTCTCCCCTCCCAGGGAACTATATCACATAACAAATGATATTTTTAAGAAAAACAACAGCAAGAAGATAACATTAAAAAAGTCTGAAACTGTATGCAATATATTATACATAGTTCCCTGGGAGGGGAAGGAGGAGGGGAAGAGATACTAGGAGAAATTTCAGTGATATAAAAGAGATAATAAAAATTTATTTTAATAAAGGAGAGCCCCTAATATGACAGAAGCACAAAACTCTCTCCCACAACATTTCCTCAGCATTTTCTTGCTCATGCAATTTCTTCCAGTATCTGCCCACATAGATGGTTTAAGACTATCTCCCAGAAGCCCAACAAAACCAAAAGAACAAGTGAGAGGAGGTTTTCTGGAAGGCTATTAGAGGCAAAGGACTCCATGTAGTAGGGTTTTCCCTTTCATTTTTACTACATTGAACAAATAATGTGGCTACAGTATGCTGAGACCCTGTGTCCTCATTGACCGAGAGAGAAAATTCCAGATACGGGGTAGAGGCTTTAGAGTTGTATAGAGAACATAGATTTCAAATTTTATATATTTTTAACTATTTCATATCATTCCCCAGCCTAAATTCAAAACCTACCCAGAGCCATCACTAGGAACCAATAAGGTATTGAGCTGATGGTTAGATTAAGCACCAAATGGTAGATCCTTGAGATATTATAATCCTTGTACTATAATTAACACAAGAATATACTCTCTATCTGTAGTCTTAGGACTAGAGGACACAAATCAATGTGTATTCCTTACAAAGTAGTATTTCCAGTGTCACATGGTACATATACAAGAAGTCTAATAATGCGAATTATTTAAAATACCCCTCCAGCAGCTATAGCTTCTATTTATAAGGTTCATAGACATACTGAAATCTGTCTTTTAGTTGACCAATATGTCTGATATCTTTGCTTTAAAAAAAAATGTCAATTTCTGATTGCTGGATTTTCAGATTTGCCTACCTACCACCTTGGTATCTTGGGACTCCACAAGCCATATCACCCCATAACTAGAAGTTTTGCTTCCTTATGTCCTTGATGTTTTTCCTCTGCCTTCTCTGCTTGCAGTTATTCCCCTGTCTATTCAGTTTAAAGCAGTCACATTGATCACATTATGATCACGGAAGATCACATTGACCCAGCTCAGCCAAATGACAGGAGCATGTGAAGTGTCTAGAATCTCCTAGTATCAAATCCCTTAACTATCCAAGCAATATTGATTAAAACTCCTCCTTTAGAGATGCCCACCAATTGGGAAATGGATGAACAAGTTGTGGTATATGAATGTAATGGAATAGTATTGTGCTATAAGAAATGACAAGCAGGTAGATTTCAGAAAAACCTGGAAAGACTTGTGTGGACTGATGGAAAGTAAAGTGAGCAGAACCAGGAGAACATTGTAACAGCAACACTGTGATATGTTCAACTATAATTGACTTAGCTCTTCTCGGCGATATATCATCCAAGACAATTCCAAAATACTTATGATGGAAAATGCTATTCCCATAGGAAAGAACTGAGAGAAAGAACTGAGTCATGTGTTTTATCTTTTTTTTTTATAAAAGATAGAGGTGGGATGATGCACACGGGAGTGGAAGAGGAGATTAAGATAAATAGGCTACCTTTAATTCAATTGTTAACTTCTATTGTCATTATAACATCACTTTTTTAAGTAATGAACTGGAAATGAAATAGATACCTATTAATCGGGAAATGACTAAGAAATGTATAGTACATTAATATAGTAGAATATTATAATGCTTTAAGAAGTCATTTTTGTTCCCTAAAGGCTATGTATGTGTAAAGGTCATATTCCTCCAAGTCATGTGTTTATTACTTATGACTAGCTTTTCTTCATTAGAATCCGATGCTCATTATCTCCTGATTTTGAATAACTGTGGTTAAACATATGCTAGACCTATGAAGATATTGCAGAAGTAAATATACCGTAAGATCACCCAGAGAAGTGTTCGCTTGTTACTTCTATTCATAGGTTGCTTTCTTCTGGGAAGTGTCTTTCTGTTATGACTATTATAACTGTATAATCAAAATGAATCACTACATGATGAATCACTAGAATGTATGAGTATAGGAGGAAAGCTCAAGTCTTGATTCTGACCTTTACTAACCATGTGATCATGTGCTAGTCTTAACATCTCAGTTTCACCATCGGTAAGGTGAGAATAATAATGTTTACACTAGTTATTTCATGGGGTTTTTAGGATAGTGCTTTATAAATCTTAACATGCTACAGAATTTTGAGATTATTATAATAATTATTTTTATTATCTGAGAAGATATTATTTGAGAAGCAGTGTGGCATAGCGTATGGAGAGCCAGCTTCAAAGTCCGGTCAGGTTGGGTTCAAGTCCCACTTCTGACATATAATGACTTGTGTGAACCTAGGCAAGTCATTTAATCCAAAACAACTCTCTAAGACTACTGAAATTAGTGCCATGAGGCATTTCCTGTACAAATAAAGTCACAGTTACAGGTCAAAATTCATCAGTAGTAGTAGTAGTAGTATAGTAGTAGTAAAGAGTAGTAAAGAGCTAACTCCTTATTCAGGAAATGAAGGCCTTGTTCTGTTCTCTAGACTAAAAATGTTTAACTGTGGCTGTTTAGTATACTGGGCAGGACATTTAAGCAAAAGTGAACATGGGTGGTATATATCCACATACTTATTCTTCTCATTTATATATAAACTATAGCTATATGTAATATATTCCCGTCAGTCATAGCTATTCTGATTTTATGATTGAAGGAATCCAGAGAAGTTTGTGACCTCTTAAGAATACCATAAATGAGGGTGAATATAGAAAGAACTCTAATGACTATGGTTACTATTAATAACACAGTTTTCTCATTATGCATTTATATTATTCCTTTTCTCCAAGGATTTTCATAAGTAAATATTAAATATATATATATATACATATATATACATTCTAGAAATTAACTTCTCCCATTAAAGAGAGGGCTCAGAGTCCCATGTTTCTAGTACAAGAGGCAATGACCACCCAGGTGCTAAAGCTATGCAGGGAACACAGGAAAATATATCGTTTAAGGGAGCTTTTGATGTCATCAACTCTACTGAGCCAGAGAACCATGAAACTAATCTTGGTAAGGAACAGAATAGGAAATTATAAAAATGTAATTGTTATGTGTTAGTCTGTGCTCAAAATTATTTAGTCCTTAAAATGTCCACATTTATTGTTTGTGGTGTTTTAAAAACACAAAACTTTATTTCATATTTAAGAACTTTGTAAAAAAAAAATGATTTTGACTTGAGAATTGGCTTCCCCCAGCCCATTAAGCTCAGCACCTCTTAAATTCATGGGTTTTTGGCAGACATGCATAGACCCAATATCTGGCTCCTAACTATGCTCCTTATGGGATTTTTTAATTGAAAAAAATAGTGTGCAAATGCAATAAGCGCTGATACTAAACAAAACATGGACATTTTTATGATGTATTTTTCCAAAATAATGAGAGGCACCAATGACTGGCTAATGTCTGGAAAAATCTTGCCATGAAAAACGACTTGTTTTTGTGAATGCACTTCAAGCACAAGTACACACAAATGCATCTGACGCCATGAGTTCTTAGTGTATGCTTGTGTGTGGTCTTACAGCTTCAGAATAGGCAAATGTTGCTTCCAGATCTTAAACTTATTTTTTTCAGCCTTCATGGAAACTGCTTTCATCTGCCTATCCTACCTCGAGTAATTTGGAAGAACGTTTTAATGACTATGTTCTGAACTCATTCCAGAGCTGACTGGCTGTTACACCAAAGAGTGGAAGATATAACCCCATTCAATATTACTCCATAAAAAAAGACTTAACACATCTTGACCTTCTATGTTTCAGTCCTGCTGTTGAGGCCAGGAGTCTACCTCTGGAGGGAACATAGACCAGTTAATAAACAAAGACAAAATATTAATAGGTGACTTTCTGAACCATTACATGTTAGGGAGGGAGATTGGAATCTTTGGGGGTATACCCCTAACCTTTGAGGTTTATGTAAAAAAGAGCAATTGAACCTTTGCCAACCTATCTCCTGGGGATGATTGTTACAGACAGAACATTGAATTGGATTTAGCCTGCAAAAGATCATAGATTTTGAGGTAGGACCAACCTCACAGTCTATTCTATTCTACCTCTCTCATTTTAGAGTTGAGGAAACGGAGTGCCAAGAATATTAGTGATTTGCGCATGGTAGTAGACATAATAAGGGTTAGAATTGGGATTTGAATCAAGATTCTTTTATTCCAGGGCTAGGTGGTGCAGTGGATTGAATACTTTGTCTAGAATCAGGAAGACCAGGCATAATGCCTCAAGATACTTTGTGGTTCTAGATGAGTCACTTAACCTCTGTCTGCCTTACTTTTTTCAGTGGTAAAATGAGGATAATAATCACTCCTACTTCACAGGGTTATTGTGTGGATCACATGAGATAATATTTGTAAAGTGCTTAGCACAGTGCCTAGAATATTATTCAGTTTTTTTTTCAGCCACATCTGACTTTTTGTTACCCCATTTGGAGTTTTCTTGGTGAAGATACTGGAGTGGTTTGCCATTTCCTTCCCCAGCTCGTTTTACAGATGTGAAAACTGAGGGAAATAGGATTAAGTGACATGCCCAGGGTCACACAGCTAGTAAGTATCTGAAGCCAGATTTAAACTCAGTTCTTCCTGGCTCCAGGTCCAGTCCTCTATCCACTGTGCCACCTAATAGCCCTAAAATATAATAGGCATTTAATAAATGCTTTTTCCCTTCTGTTTCTTTTCTACCATGTCACATTTTACTACCCAATTTGAGATAGAAATTTGTACCTATTTACAAACTTTATAACTATAATGGTAATGTGAATGTGAATGTGAGTATTGAAATTTGGGAAACGAAAATATTAAATCTAATTTAGAACAGCTTGATAAAAAAGGAAGGCAAAAGATACTGCATATGCTTATTTTTCCATTTTTGGAGTGTGCTAATCAGATATCTTAATCTCTGGCATAAATAATACCATTTAAATTAAGTAATTAAACCCAACCAGTGTCATAAGATCATCAAGCACAGTTTTAGAGCTAGAAGGGACCTTAATAGCTATCTAATGCAATCTCATTTCACAGATGGGGAATCTGAAACTCAGAGAGAGTAAGAAACTTGCCCAGTATCTCAAAACCAGTGTCAAGAGCTGGTTTTGAACTCAGGTCTTCTGATTCCAAGCCCAGCACCATCCATTATATTCTGCTGCCTCTTGTTTAATAAGGCTTTAACTGGTGTCATTGGGATTATATGCCAACAACCATAGCATCTGTACTTGTGTATCCAAATGTCCATACCTAAAGAATCATTATCTGAGATGTCTTCATACAAAACACCTAAGTTTTCTAAATTCAGTTCACTGACTTCAGTTGTACCTAGCACTCAAATAACTCCCCAGTGATTTATCCTCTAAAAGGGCAAATCTTTCTTTCTTTAATTTTCTTTTTTTTGGTATGTTTTACATTATGGATTTTCTCACTGCTTTGTCTGGACTCCTTTATTCACCCCTACCAACACCACTGTTACCACCACCAATACCACCACTACTACCATGACCCCCCATGCCAATGAAGGTGAATTTTATTAACAAAGTAGCCACTTGGTAGCCTTGAGTATATTACCAAATCCAAAGGCCTTTTCTTAATTCTCATTCTCCTTGACCTCTCTGAAGTCTTTGACACCACTCTTTTCTCCTTGATATTCTCTCCTCTCTAGATTTTCAGGACACCAGTCTCTCCCGGTTTCCCTCCTACCTATCTGACCATTCCTTCCCTGTTTCCTTTGTTGCATCCTTCTCTGCATCACACTACATCTGTCCTGGGCCCTCTTCTCTTCTCCCTCTATACTACTTCATTTGGTGATCTCATCAACCCCCATGAATTTAATTACCAACTCCATGCCTATGATTCTCCAATCTACCTTTCCTGCTCCAATCTTTCTATTTAACTGCAGTCTCACATCTTCAATTGCCTTTCAGACATCTCAAACTGGATGTCCAGTAGACATCCTAAACCCAATATGTCCAAAACAGAACGTGTTATCTTTCCTCCTAACCTTTGCCCCGCTCCAACTTTCTCTATTACTGTAGAGGGCGACACCATCTTCCCAGTTCCTTAGGCTATCAACCCAGGAACCATCCTGGATTCCTCACTATCTCTCACCCTCCATATCCAAGCTATTGCTAAAATTTGCTGATTTCATTTTTACAACATCTCTCACATATACTCCCTTCTCTTTTCTGACACCACCACTACTTCAGTGCAGGCCCTTATTACCTCATGCCCTGATTATTCCATTCCATTCCATTCCAATCCATCCTCTATTCAGCCACTAAAGTTATTTTCCTGATCATGTCACCCCTTATTCAATAAATTCCAGAGGCTTCCTATCACCTCCAGGAGCAAATGCATAAGCATTCAAAGCATTTTATAACCAAGCAACCCCAACCTTTGCAGTCTTCTTAGACCTTATCCCCCCAACATGTTCTCTTTGAAGTGACAATAACCTCCTTGCTACTCCATGAATGAGACATTCAATCTCTTTACTCCTGGCATTTTTCTCTGGCTGTCCCCAATGCCTGGAATGCTCTCCCTCCTCTGTTCTGACTACTAACCTCTCTGGCTTTAAGCCCCAAACAAAATCTCACCTTCAACAGGACGCCTTCCCCATCCCCTTAATTTCAGTGCCTTCCCTCTATTATCATGTATATAGCTTATCATGTATATAGCTTGCTTTGTATATATTTGTTGGTACATTATCTCCCCCATTAAATTAAATTTAATTAATTAAATTAAATTAAATCAAATTAAAACTCCTTGAGGGCAGAGATGATCTTTTACATCCTTTCCTATCCTCAGCACTTAGCACAGTATGCATTTATTAAATATTTATTGACTAGTTGACTGAAGTAGCCCATAGAAGTCATCCCACGAAACACATTCAGAATTGCAATTTCTGGTTCCAATTGAATATGTGGGAGCTTTGTGATCTGATTCTAGCCCATGGATGTCTCAAGGCTAAAGGATTTGCACTTCAAACTGACAGAGTCTCTTTAATGGTTACAGACCAGGAAGAGACATTGACTCAGTGGATGTGTAAAAGGGAGCAATCACTCCTCAATTTCTCTCTTCCTTTCCAGTTAATAATCATGTCAAAGCTGTTTCAAGCTTCTTTCCATGAGAGATATAGCAGAAGCAACTTGCTTTAATTCCTAACACAAACTCCTTGTGACCATAAGCCCATGCCATTCAAAACCCATTGCTTAAGTAAACCAGAGCCAGGGTTTGGGCTGCCTTGTTTGTGTTTGTTTGTTTTTTCCTCAACTTAGATGCATTTGGATTTCTCCTGAGATGAATGTATCCAGGTTTGGGAATAAAGGTTGTAAGTTAAAAAATCTGAAGGGCTCATTGGGTTGGAGTTGAAAGGAGGAAAGGGAGGAGTCCTTGGAAACTATTCTAGTTCTCTTGGAGAGTCCAGCCATTCACAAGAAGATTGGTTCAAACCTAGACATTTTACCAGAAGAAGTGTATTAGAAATTATTTAGACAGAACAGAACCAAGGTAAAATGCAATTGTCTGTTTAGTAACCCTGTAGACAGCTTTATACTTGATGACACTTAAGTATAAGCCCCTCAGAAAATTATAACAATAGTTTTAACTTATTCATTTGAATCCTGTCACTCTGTTAATGTCCATTATATCTTTTATATTTAACATTTTTTTGTACACAGAAATATATTACTGTCCTACATCTGATTTGTATTGTACACTGAGTATCTTTTACTACTTTTGGGGAATCTCTGGGCGTGAATCATGAGCTAAATTTTAAGTTAAATTGTCCCTAGGGAAATGAGGTGGATGTTCAATGAGTCAAAGAGTGTGAGGACATGAAGCCTATCCCCCTCTGACTATATACCAGGCTCCAAAAAACTAAAATCAGTCAAACTATATGCCTATGTGCAAATCATGCAGTGCGTGCATTACCCTAGTCCCCAGGGCTCCATGAGCGGGTTCTCAAGGTTAGAATAGTATTCTACATTTGAAGAGGGTCTAAGGTGAACTAGTACTAATGTTTTGGTAGAATTAGATGCTTTGAAGAAATTCTAAAAATCATATGGTGTGGAAACGGGACAGAAGGCAGAACCAAGATGGTGGAGTATAAGGAACAAACTTGAACTCTCCCAAATTCCTCTCAAAACAATTTTAAAATGATGTCTCAAATCAAATTCTGGAATAGTAGAACCACCAAAAGGTCAGAGTGAACAATTTTCCAGCCCAAGTCAACTTAGGAGGTTGGCAAGAAATGTCTGTCTCACCAGGGAGGTGGTTAGCCCCAGGAATCCAAAGCAGACCGGCACTTGAGAGTGGCTGCATCAGCAAGGCAGCAGCTTTAGGAACTCTCAGCACCTAGATCATAGGGAAGTTGGACAAATGGTCAGAAAAAGATTATGGGGCACCCTTTGCTGGCACTGGGATAGGTTGCCATTGTACTGCCCATACACAATTGTGAGTCAAGGTAAAAAGAACACTAGCACGCTGGAATTTTTAGTCTAAGGAAAGTAGAAGCCCTGATCACAGGTCCAGAGGAAAGAGTGCTTGTAGTCTCCCACAGGAGATCAGGGACCCTTGTCTCAGGTTGAGGGCAAAGAAGATACACAAACTAGGAAGATTAAAGCAGTGAAGGAAAACTATAGACCAATTTTCCTAATGAATATTGATGTAAAAATTTTAAATAAAATACTAGCAAGGAGATTACAGAAATATATCATACCCTATGACTGGATAGGATTTATACCAGAAATGCAGGAGCAGGATTCAATGTTAGGAAAATTGACCATATCTCTATTAATAACCATACCATTAGCTATTTTCATCAGTACAATGATCCAAAACAATTCCAAAGGACTTATGATGGAAATGCTATCTACCTCCAGAGAAAGAATTAATGGTGTCTCAATACAAATTGAAACATATTTTCTTTATTATTCTTGTTTTGTTTTGTCTCTGTTTTCTTTCACAATTTGACTAATATGGAAATGTTTTCCAAGACTGCACATGTGTTATCTATATCAAATTACTTGCCTTCTCAAGGAAAGGGAGGGTAGATAGGGAGCCAGAAAATTTGGAACCCAAAATTTGAAAAAGCAAATGTAAAAAATGTTTGTTTACATTCAATTGAGAAAATTAAAATATAAATTACATGTGAAAATGAAAGACTGACAAGACAATAAAAAGACAAGATGAAAACTCAAAAATAAAGAGAAATGCTTGTCACTGGCAAGCTAAAGGACATCATAGCATCATAGATTTAGAGGCCTTTAAAGGTCCTTAGAGGCCAAACCTCCGATTTTACAGAAAAGTGCTTTATAGTTGTGTACATTTAGTTCCTGGGTTTGTCTTGGCAGGTAGACACTCAAGTATTTTATATTGTCTGCAGTTATTTTAAATGAAATTTCTCTTTCTATCTCTTTCTGTAGGACTTTGATAATACATTAAATTGATAATATATTAAAATGCTGCTGATCTATATGGATTTTTTTTATATTTTGCAAATTTACTGAAGTTGTTAGTTATTTCAACTAGTTTTTTAGTTGGTTCTCTAGGATTCTCTAAGTATACCATCCTATCATCTGCAAAAAGTGATAGTGTTATTTCCTCATTGCCTATTCTAATGTCTTCAACTTCTTTTTCTCATCTTCTTGTTATAGCTCTTTTAAGGGCTGCTTTCCATTTTGACATGCACCTGCCATCCCCCTCTCGCCTGTGGCTCCAAGAAGCTGTAGCGTCTGCAGCAACCACACCCTGGTAAATTCTTTTGGCAGATGGCCTAAAGTGGGTTGAGATTAATTGTGGGGACTCAAACCCATCAATGAGTTAGAGGGGTTTCTACCCCAAGTATGTAATGACTTTCCCTGGCAGAATGTGTAGATAAGAACAATTTGTTCCAATGGCCATGAAGGCTGAAGTAGGCACTCATCAAAGACCCCAAGGTCACTCACTGCATTCTCAGCCATTATCAGTCATCTTCAGTTTTGTTTTGTCACTGGACTCTAACAAATATGGAAGATAGAATGTGGCCAACAAATTTGCACATCTCTGCTTCGCTTAAATCCAATTTATGCACATCAAAAGCCATCACCCATGCCATTTTACAGTTTTTACCTATCTCAGATTCCTGTGGTGAGGGGCAAGTAACACAGGTGTGGATAAACGGAGAGCTGTAGTCACAACCCTGCACTCAGGCAGCCCAAGGAATAGGGTCATCTTCTTAATGGACTGAAGCAGGAGTGGGATTCAGCAGCCCCTTGAGTATGTGAGCAGTTTTTTTTAAGGACTGTACTGTTCACCTACTGGCACAAGAAAGGGTCTATAAAAGGTACCCTAAAAATTGTCTGCTTCACCTACCATAAACCCTGGTCTGCTTACTTTGGCAGATGGTGATCCCACCCTATGGTCAAAACACCCAAAAATATGTACAAAAACTTTTGTAAAGATTATTTCACTCACCATTGGTACATGGAATGTGCACATGCTTATGGACAACATGAAATCCAAATAGACCTAAAAGGTGAAAAGCTCTAGTGAGAGAACTCAGCAGATATAGCATCTAAATAACAGCCCTGAGTGAAACAAGGCTGGCAAATGAAGGTCAGCTTACCAAAGTTGGAGCTGGATACTTGTTTTTCTGAACCAGCCTCAGTGATAGAAAGTGCTGTGAAGCTAACAAATGTTTCACAATCAAAACTAATATAGTCAAGATGGCGGAGGGAAAGCAGTGACTTGCTTGAGTTCTCCCCCCAAACCCCTCCAAATACCTATAAAAAATGGCTCTAAACAAAATCTAAAGCAGCAGAACCCACAAGAAGACAGAGTGAAACAAATTTCCAGCCAAAGACAGCCTGGATGATTGATCAGGAAGGTATATTGCACTGGGCAGGGAGAAGAGCGCAGTTCGGCGTGGGTGCGCAGGCCACAGCAATCCTGGAGCAGGCCTCAGAGGACTGAATCATGGGCAGCTGTGTCAGTTTCCAGACTTCTCAACCCACGAATGCCAAAGACAACTTAGAAGGTCAGTGGGAAAGGTGTGTGACTGCGGTGAGAGAAGTAGCTAGGTCTCAGCCACCCCCAGGGCCGCGGCTGTTTCCTGAGCTTCTGGCCCACAGACTGAGGGGGAATCAAGTGGCTGATCAGAGGGGGATTGCAGGAATCTCTTTGCCTGTGCTGAGGCAGAAATCTCTTGTGTTACTTGTGCTTGGATCTGGGTCACAGTTCTGAGGGGTGGTCCTGGGGCGAGGAGGAATGCTGGTGTGGTAAAGCTTCTTGTGGCAGTGGAGAAAAAACACCTCTCCCCTTATCATAGCACCTTGGAAGAATTGAAAATTTTCAGGTCCCTAGAAGTATCTCTGAAAACAGCTGTACAAACCCCCAAAGCTTGGGATAGTACATTCTCCACATTGGAAACAGACTTTTACCTTAACAAAGCGTTTAAAACTCAAGTAATTGGCCAGGATCATGAGTAAGCAGCCCAAAAAGAGTCAGACTACATTATCTTACTTTGGTGACAAGATCAAAACATACAACTAGAAAAAGACAATGAAGCCAAAACTCCTACATCCAAAGCCTCCAAGAAGAAAATGAATCAGTCCCAGGCCTTAGAAGAGCTCAAAAGGGATTTTGAGAAGCACATAAGAGAAGTAGAGGAAAAACTAAGAGTTTTGCAAGAAAATCATGAAAAACAAGTCAACAGCTTGCTAAAGGAGACCCAAAAAAATACTGAAGAAAATAACACCTTAAAAACTAGCCTAACCCAAATGGCAAAAGAGGTCCAAAAAGCCAATGAGGAGAAGAATGCCCTAAAAAGCAAAATAGGCCAAATGGAAAAGGAAGTCCAAAAGATTACTGAAGAAAATACTTCCTTAATAATTAGAATAGAGCAATTGAAATCTAGTGACTTTATGAGAAATCAAGACACTGTAAAACAAATCCAAAAGAATGAAAAATGAGAAAACAATGTGAAATATCTCATGGGAAAAACAACTGACCTGGAAAACGGATCCAGGAGAGATAATTTTAAAATTATTGGACTATCTGAAAGCCATGATCAAAAAAAGAGCCTAGACATCATCTTTCAAGAAATAATCAAGGAAAACTGCCCTGATATTTTAGAACCAGAGGGCAAAATAGAAATTGAAAGAATCCACTAATAAACTCCTGAAAGAGATACCCAAAGGAAAACTTCTAGGAATATTGTAGCCAAATTCCAGAGTTCTCAGGTCAAGGAGAAAAAATTACAAGCAGCCAGAAAGAAACAATTCAAGTATTGTGGAAACACAATCAGGATAACACAAGATTTAGCTGCTTCTACATTAAGGGACCACAGGGCATGGAATACAATATTCCAGAGGGCAAAGGAGATAGGATTACAACCAAGAATCACCTACCCAGCAAAACTGAGCATAATCCTTCAGGGTAAAAAATGGTCATTCAGTGAAATAGAGAACTTTCAGGCATTCTTGATGAAAAGACCAGAACTGAATAGAAAATTTGATTTTCAAATACAAGACTCAAGTGGAACATGAAGAGGTAAACAGGAAAGAGAAAATCATAAGAGACTTATTATGGTTGAACTCTTTACATTCCTGCATGGAAAGATGATATTTGTAACTTATGAGACCTTTGTCAGTATTAGGGTAGTTGGAGGGGAAAAAATTATATGTATGTATATGTAGATATAGATAGAGAGATAGGTAGATAGATAGATAGATAGATAGATAGATAGATAGATAGATAGACAGATAGATAGATAGATGGAGGGCACAGGGTAAGTTGAACATGAAGGGGTCATATCTGGAGAATAAAATTAAGGAGTGAGAGAGGAATATACTAGGAGAAGGAGAAAGGGAGAGGTAGAATGGGGTAAATTATCTCACAAAAAAAAACAGAAAAGAAAAGGCTCTTACAGTGAAGGGGAAATGGGGGAACGTGAGAGGGAATGAGTGAATCTTATTCTCATAGAATTTGACTTAAGTAAGGAATAACATACACACTCAATTGGGTATGGAAATCTGTCTTACCCTACAGGAAAATGGGGCGGGGGGGGGAAGGGGACAAGAGAGTAGGCGGATGATAGAGAGGAGAGCAGATTGGGAAAGGGGGTAATCAGAAGCAAGTACTTCTGAGGAGGGACAGGGTCAAAAGAAAAAATAGAATAAATGGGGGGTGGGATAGGATTAAGGGAAATAGAGTTAGTTTTTCACAGGATGTCTATTATGGAAGTGTTTTGCATAACTGCACATATATAACCTATATTTAGTTGCTTGCCTTATCAATGAGAGTGGGTGGGGAGGGAAGAAGGGAGAAAATTCGGAACTCAAAGTTTTAAAAACACATGTTTAAAAAAATGTTTTCACATGCAACTGGGAAATATGAAATACAGGAAATGGGGTACAGAGATCCACCCTGCCCTACAGGAAAATTGAAGGGGAAGGGAATAAGAGAAGGGGGGGAGAGATAGAAGGGAAAGCAGACTAGGGGAAGGGGTATTCAGAATGCATGCCATTTTGGGGTGGGGGGAGGGGCGAGATGGGGTGAAAATTTGCAACTCAAAATCTTGTGGAAGTGAATTTTGAAAACTAAAAAATAAATAAAAATTACCATAAAAAAACTAATATAGTCAAGAAGCTTGTATGCCTCCCAAAAGGAATGAATGACAGGCTCATGACAATGAAATTGCCACTTGCATCAAAGTGTAACACCACCATCATCAGTGTGTATGCTCTGACCATGACTAACCCTGATGCAGTCAAAGAAAAAATTTTATGAAGACTCTCATCGTCAGTGTTTCAAAAGAAGATGAGCGTGTAATTCTAAGTGACTTTAATTCCAGAATTAGCACAGACTATCAGACATGGCAGGGAGTCCTTGGGAGGAATGGAGTCAGAAAAAGCAATAGCAACTGTCACTTATTACTGAAGACTTGTGTGTCTTATGACCCAATCACCAACACTGTCTTCTGTTTACTTAAATACAATAAAACTTCATGGATACAACTCCACAACAAATGTTGGTGTTTAATAGATTATGTCATTGAAGGAGAAGAGACAGACAAGATGTGAGAGTGACAAAGACAATGTGTGGTATCATAGACATCCTCGCCAAGCTAAACATTCACATTGAACAAAAGTGACAGCCTGATCGTAAAACAATACCAGGAAACTTAATGTCAACAGATTAGTGTTTCTCTGAGCATGAATGGTTTGTTGCTAATTTGGAAGGGAAACTAAACCAACACAGTTGGTAACAGTGGAGCAGAAAAGGAGTGGTCAGCTTTCAGAAGTTTGGTATATAGCACTGCGTTTATTCAGCTGGACCACAACACTCACTAACATCAAGATTGGTTTGATGAAAATTTTGGGGAAATTCAGGAGTTGCTAAACAAAAAAATGAGAACTCCACAGCATTTACCATCAGGGTAGTCCTTCCATCTCTAAGAAGGCAGTTTTTAACTCTATATAAAGAAAAAGTGCAAGCAAAGCTTAGAGAGATGCAGGATTCTTGGCTCAGTAAGAAGGCAGATGAAATTCATTTTTATGCTGATGGTAATAATTCAATGCACTTTTATGATGCCCTGAAGGCTATTTAGGGGCCAAAAATCTATAGCGCATCTCAACCACTTAGCACTGATGGAACCACATTGATTAGCGATAAGGACATGATGCTGGAGAGATGGACTGAACGGTTTCCATAACATTCTCAACAGATCATCATTAATCAGTGCTGAAGCCATTGACCATTTACCTAGGGTTTGAAGTCAATCTCTGTCTAGACAAATTTCCAACTCAAAAGGAGGTTTTGAATGCCATTAGGCTCCTTTTGTGTGGCAAAGCACACAAAGGAAGGAGGAAGGAGGGCCACTACTCATTCAAAAACTGACTGAAATCATCTGGGTTATATGGCAAGAGGAAGTTATCTCCCAGAGTTCAAGGATGCCTCCATTGTCTATCCCCTATAAAGGACAAGGAAATCAGTTGACCTGTGCCAATCACAAGGGGTCTCTCTCTTAGTCATTGCTGGCAAGATTCTTGCCAGAATCCTTCTTAATAGGCTGATCCTTTTCTTGGAAGATGGTCATTTACCCAAGAGCTAGTGTGGCTTCAGAAAGGGCTGAGGAATGGTCAATATGGTGTTTGCTGCCTGACAACTCCAGGAGAAATGCCAGGAGCAGAACAGAGGTCTGTACACAATGTTCATTGATCTGACCAAGGCCTTTGATATTTTAAATGGTATGGCTTGTGGAAGATCATGGCAAAATTTGATTGCTCAGAGAAGTTCATGAGTATTATATGCCAGTTCCATTATGATATGCCTACACTGGTTCTATTTAATAGATGATGCTTTTGTGCTTTCTCAGTCATCAGTGGAGTAAAGCAGAGCTGTGTGCTTGCTCTAATGATGCTTTTTACCATGGCATTTTGAGTTATGTTGTCAGATACTTTCAACAAAGACAAAAAAATGGTATCAAGGTCAGCTACTTGGTAAATCATTGGTAAATCATTCAACGTGAAAAGGCTACAAGCCAAGACTAAAGTGGAGGGAGAGTTGGAGTGTGACTTTTTGTTTGCAGATGATTGTGTACTCAATACAGCCTCTGAGGCTGAGATACAACAAAGCAATGTCTGACAATTAACACCAAGAAAATAGAGGTTTTCCACCAGCCAGCACCAACATCCATACATGGAACCATTGTTTACAGCAAATAGAGGAATTTTGAATGCTGTGGATATCTTCACTTACCTTGGCAGTCAGGAATATCCACATAGATGATGAGGTTGATATACACACTGCTAGAGCTAGCTCAGCATTTGGGAGGCTTTGAATGAAAGTGTGTAGGAGAAGGGATATTAGGTTGTCTATCAAATGGAAATTTATAGAGCCATTGTGCTAATCTCATGCTTCCATTTGAATTATCTTAGGAAGATTCTGAAGATAACCAGGCAAGATAAGGTACCTTACACTGAGGTCTTTTCTCTAACTGAAGAGCCAAGCATTCAAATTCTACTGCAGAGTGTAAATCCTATGGGCTGGCTTTGTTGCTTGAATGCCAAAAGTAGGTTTGCCTAGAAGAGTATTTTACAGAGAACTCACACAAGGCAAGCACTCACACAGAAGTCAGAAAATGCAACACAAGGACATTCTCAAGATCTCTCTGAAGAACTTTGGAATCAATTGTGAGACATGGAAGACATTGGCACAGGACCACCCAGCATGGCATGCCTGAAACAAAGAAGGTTCTGTGCTCTATAAGCAAAGCAGAATTGCAGTAGCTCAAAAGAAATATATGATGTTCAGATTTAAAGATGTCTCCACTCCAAATGTTCACATGGACTACTTGTGTCCAACCTGTCAGAGAGCTTTCCAAGCTCATATTGGTCTGATCAGCTACAACCTAACAGACTACCTTGACCCCGAAATAGTAACGTCATTTTGGTCTTCTTTAACCAACTATTAATATGGTCAATTATGGTAATATTTTTTCCTGATATTGAACCAGAACTACATTCCTGGTATAAATCCCTCCTTGTCATAGTGTATGATCTTTGTAATATATTGCTATAACCTCTTTGCTAGTATTTTATTTAAATTTTTCCACCAATATTCATTAGGGAAATTGGTCTATAGTTTTCTTTCACTGTTTCTTACTCTTCCTGGTTTAAGTATCAACACCATATTTGTACTGTAAAAGGAATTTAGAAGGATTCCTTCTTTGCCTATTTTCCCAAGTAATTCATACAGTATTTGGATTAATTGTTCTTTAAATGTTTAGTAGAATTCACTTGTGAATGCATCTCGTCCTGGGGATTTTTTCTTAGGGAACTCATTTATAGCTTGTTCAATTTATTTTTCTAAAATAGAATTATTTAAGTATTCTATTTCCTCTTCTGTTAATCTGGGTGATTTATATCAACATCCCTCTTAATATGGAGCACTTTGAACAGAGCACAATACTTTAGACAAAGTTAACCTTTCCAGATTGAATTGGCACCTTCAGATCCTTTTTCTTGGATAATATTTCTATTAATACAGCCAAAATCCTCATGCGCTTTTATAAGCTGTCATACCACAATTGATCAATTGTAGTCAACAATCATTTGTTATGTTCTGGTCTAGATTTTGGGAAAATAAAAATTAAATAAGGCAGAGTCTCTGCCTTGAAAGAACTTACAATATTCCATGAGTCATAGTGAACTTGCAATTGTTTAACAAACCCAAGTCTTTTTCACATAATTAGTTATCCTGACAGATCTACTTCATCTTCTACTTGGATAATTAGTTTTTTTGCACATAAATGTCCAATTTTACATTAATCTCTATTAAATTTCATCTGGTTAGCTCTTCTTATTTTGCCCATAATTCCAGCTTATCAATATCACTTTGGACTATGACTCTGCAATTCAGTTTAACTATCTTTCCCAGTTTCATTTCATCTACATATTTTGTAAGCATGCCATTTATGTTTTTCTCTACATCCTTGCAAGAGGACAAAACTGAGGACTGAACCATGTTGTACACTTTTGAAGATCTCTCTTTAGGCTATCAATCCATCAATAAACTTTCATTCTGATAATTTGACTAATTAAAAATTCACCTAATGGTATTATCATCCAGCCCATATTTTTCCATTTATCCACAAAGATATCAGAAGAGATTCTCCAGTGGTTTACTAAAATTCCAATAAATTATGTCTAAAATATTCCCTTTCTCTACTTGTCTACTAAACTTGTTTTTAATAATTTTAAGTTATATGTGTGTGTGTGTTTGTACATATCTGCACATGAAGAAGGCAGAGAGAAGGCAAAGTTAAAAAAAATCATTAGAATGTATACATCTGAGTGGGGTTGAGCAAAATCTATGTGTAGCAATTAAGTTCTGAGTACTGTCCCTTGAGACCTGATACATCTGCTCCTCAGAGTTCTAAGGGTACCATGAAGATCTTAAGGTTGCCTCTTTTGTGATGTTCTTGGCTTGAGCCCCCAACATGTCTTCCTCTTTAACTCTAAGGTTTTAGGGACAAATCTCTGGCTCCATCTAACCACAACATCAACTAACCTTTACAATGTGAATTTATTTCGAAGATATGGAAAAAAAAAGTAAAAAAAAAATTTCCTCCCATCACCTCAGAGGCAAATTTTCCCTTATCTCAACTTGGTCTCTTGGGACAGTGGGTTCAAATTTACCAGAGTTACTACCTAACATTGCTTCCACCAAGATCACATTCAGATGTGGAATGACTGCTGCATGAGTCTTCATGGGTCCTGAAGATTACTCCCAAAGGTTACTTGTGCCTTGGGGCATCACTGCTTGACTAGTTGTAAAACCCAGCACAGAGGCTCTCTCTCTTAGCATTTTAAATCCACAAAGGCAGAGCCTCAAGAGTAATTTACTTATTTACCTGTTTTTTTTTTTTAATAGAAAACATGCCAGTGTGGACCAAAAACTCAGGTTTGCATTCTCAGGCTATGTTTTGGTCCCAGTGGGCAGAGACGAAACCATTTTTTTTCCTTACAGTATTTTCCCTGACCAAATACAATCAACAAAGCAATCCAATGAATCATGAAGACAAAAGAAAAAATGAAGAGGCTGAAGAAAATATGCATTAATCTCAATCACTAGTGCCTTTTTGAAACCCCAGTTCTGACTAGCCACTCAAAAGGTTTCTCCTAACTGAGGGTTTAGCAGACTGAAACCATTTACAGAATGGCCTCGTATGCACCAAATGTCTCTCCAAGACACTTTTATTGCATGTCATCACAACTCATGGAAACATGTTCTCTAGCCTCTCCCACATGGGGAACTTGTATGAGCCAAGCACACTAATGAATTCAGCATATACTCCAATCCCTGTTACATGTGTACCACAAGGTGATCTACTTAGGACTATGGATTTAGAGTTGGAAGAGATTTCAGAGGCCATCTAGTTCAAGCCTCTTATTTTACAGATGATGAATCTAAGATTCACAGGGATTAAGGAAACTATCCAATATCCTACAGCTAACGTATATCAGAGGATATTTAAAGCCATTATCTTCTGCCTCAATATTTTTTCATCTCTTATTCAGTTATATTTTAACTGTATTTAATTTATTAAACTGAAAATTTAATATATTTAAATATGGAGCAGACAATACATAATTAAATCAATTAACAATTAACTGTCTATGTGCCAGGCACTGTGCTAGGCTGTTTATCCTCTTCAAGTGTTATTTTATGAAAGGAAAAATACAAATAGGATTCTAATAGGAATTCAAAGAACTCAATCTATTTTTGATACAAGTAAAATTTCATTATAGTAAGTGGATAATCATTTGTTGAAGTTGTTCCTGAAGAGAGTCAGGACTAGATAATCTGAAAAGTTTCTTCAAACTCTAGGATATGATTTTGTCACTGTAGATTAAAACAGCACTATGGACTCTTGTTCCACCTAGGGCTGCTAGGTGGTGAGTTGTATCTAGTGCCAGGCCTAGAGTCAGGAAGATTTATCTTCCTGAGTTCAAATCTGTCCTCACACACTAGGTGTATAGCCCTGGACAATTCACTTAACCCTGTTTGTCCCAGTTCTTCATCTGTAAAATGAGCTGGAGAAGGAAATCATAAACCATTTCAATATCTTTGCCAAAAAAAAAACCCAAATTGAGTCACAAAGAGTCAGAAACTGAAAAGACTGAACAACAGCAACAATGGATTATTGGTGGAGAAGACTAGTTTTCATGGTGAGTGTCAAAACAGAACATTTTTAAAATAAAGTTTTATTGATTCAAGTAAACAAATCAAATAGAGCATTCTTTTCTTGAATTTTGTCTATTATAACTAAATTCTGTCTTATCTCTCCTATTTTCTCTGAATGGATGAACAAATATATGAATTATTTTAAGTTTTTTAAAATATTTTATAAAACATCTATATTTACAAAGCACTTTCACATTCATTAGCTACTTCATTTTTTGTAATGTTTGTAAATGTCATCTCCTTTTTGCAAATTAAAAAAACTGAAGCTGAGGGAGATGAAATGACTTGCTCAGAATCCACAAGCTAGTAGAAAGTCAGAATTTGAATACAGATCTTCTGACTCCTGCATGAACATGTTTTCTCCCTTATAGAATGTTATTTTCTTATGGGCAGGGATCATGCCTTCTTTGTCATAGGGCCTACACTGACTGGCACATTGCAAGTGCTTTACTATTGATGGGACCTACTTTAATGAAAAACAACTTTTCAATTAGCATGGTAAATATTTATATGCAAATAAGTATTTGTATACTGCTGGAGGCTGCTTCAACACAATTTATGTAAGTACTTTGGTATTTTGGTCTGTTTCTGACAGAAAATGTGCAGAGGCAAACTCAGCTTGACCCCTTTTTAATCATTAAGTAAAAATTGTTTATAATTGAAGCTTAACTGCTTTTGAAAACAAATATGATTTGTTTTGTCATTTATATAAGAACCACGTTAGAGAAGATTCAAATATAGCTGAGATTTGAGTTCAGTACCTGAGTATTGAGTTCAATTAGGAGATTGAGTTCACTGAAAGAAGCAACATGGTGATGTAGTGGATAGAGGGTCATTCTTGAAGTCAGGACAACTGGGTCCCATTGCTGCTTCTGACACAGACTCTCAATGCTCCCAGTAACTCTTGATGCTATAAGTTGCAGAGAAGTTTCTTAACTACTTGGTAGAAGGTATGTACTCTCCGAGTTCTATACACCTATGAAATTGAAGGGACCAAATGTCAGGTTGAACCAAATGTTAAAAAAAAAAACAACAACAACCTACTTACAGCTTAAGCCACTCTTCCAGGCCAGCCTTCTACTCTATAATGAAGTCCTATTTATATTCAAATACAACAGTCACAAGATGGCAAAATCAAAGTCAGATAAAGCTGACAAGCTGACACTCCATTTGCTCAAGGACTTAATGTGACCATGTTTCCCCTGATGAGGTAGATTCATATTCAAAATTACATTTTCATGATGTGCATATGAAACCTAGAAAGAGTCCCTGGGTAATATTCTGTTTTAAATAGCTCTATCTCTGATCTCTTAAATCAAGCATAGTTTCAAATAGAAAACTAAACAGACCCAGGGAAGTATGTTCTCAATCAGTCTGATTAATACCAACCCCCCCCCCCCCACACACACACTGTTTTTGGCCTCTAAAGGGAAATACCAAGACTTCAGATACACCACAGACCAAACATTAAGTTCTCTGATTTGAGATACAAGTAATGAATTGGAACCAAGCAACTTAAATGATTCATGTTGCCATTAACATCTATAATGCTTTGGCAATAATGTCTTTGGAGTACATCCCTTTCGGTGCCTCTAACCTATGGGATTGAATTCCATTTTAGTACAGCACTTAGCAAAGTGCTTTGCATCAAGTAGGTGCTTAGACTTGAGTGGATGGGTGAATGAATGAATGAATGAATGAACTCGATTGAATGAATAATGCCTGCTAATGCTGAATCAGTTTTAATGATTTAAGTGATGCTCATGTAGCAATCTAAGGTACTCTGCATTATAGCTGCAGAATGTCAAAGCAGCAGCTGGTCCATATACTAGGGGGGAAATTCAGTAATGGAAAAAGTTAATTTGGTATTACAAAGACAAAACAACAGATTCATTGATAGATTTCTTTTGTTTTCTGTTTCTACTTCCTCTTTGTTTCTGTCTCTGTCTCTCTTTTTCTGTCTGTCTCTGTCTCTCTGTCTGTCTGTCTGTCTGTCTGTCTGTCTGTCTCTCTCTCTCTCTCTCTCTCTCTCTATTTTGAAAGGTTGTTTTAATCTTGTAGAGCATGTTTTCACTACCCAAAAGTGGGCTCCTGCATGAATCCTGCATGGAGCAGAGTTTCCCCTGTTTTGACTGGTAAACTTTCAATCACAGCAGTCTCCCCAGAATGGCAAGAAACTCCCTGCTTTGACTGCCCTCAATGACTTTTGGAGTTGATGAAAGCTGGTCAAAGAGCAGGTTTTCCCATTTGAACTCACCTTGTCTTTGGGTCACAGAAGTAATATTATGTCTTCATAGTCCATTTCTACTTCCTACCTACAACCTCCTACTCTGCAATAATGGGACAGGGATATATACTTCAGACTGGGGTTTGGAGCTCATTAAGGATATACTGGAAGATTCCAATTAGAAAGGCAAGGATGTGGGGATGTGTTCACATGCTCTTGCTTCTAATGGAGTTTTCATTTTCTAAATATACTTCCTGATTCCATTAACTACAAGCCACAACCCCAATTATACAATGTGAAAAGCATGAGGGAAACTAACCACCGCATTCCCTTTTGAAAGATATAAAACCTTAAAGATCCATAGATGTATCAAAATCTAAATCAGACTCTGTCTAGCTTGGGAGACAAGAGTGTATAATGAGTTCTAGGGTAGAGTAGGCCAGTAGGTAGACTGGGGAGGAGACAGTAGGAGGAAAGGATCTTTCTGCTTCACTGCGGCTGTCACCATATAATGCAATTAGTCTTCAGGATACTGATAGAGATGGAACATAGTCCCTAAGTCTGAGTTTCCAAAACCTATTTGATTCATTCCATGGAAAGATAAAATCTAGCCCATGATAATTTTGTTTCATTTCTTGGAAAAACTGAATATTTATATAATTATGCTGTGAGAAGTTGAAAAATGTAATTCCTGCTGATTTTTCTGGTTAGAAAGCTTCAAGTTCTAAGAAAATAAAATATTGAATTTCTAAGAAAATAAAAATCCTCACTAGTGAAAAAGATACATTTTCAGAGAAGAAAAAAAGCTATTTCCCAAACTATGAATGCTACACTCACCCTTATTCACAGAAGCACATAGATTTCAAAGTCTCACTTTCCAAACATGGATTGCTGAGAATGTCCCCTATATTTATCATCCAATATTGATAACACAATTAGGTAAATGTTAATTAAATGTTAAGAAGAAATTGTCTTTTTTGAATCATAGCATTTCTCAAAGGCATAGAATATTTTTATGGAGTAAACTTTGAGTTTTTAAATATGTTGCCCTCATATACAGCATTTACTCAAATGCCATCTTGTTCACAAAGATTTCCCTGAGTTTCTTTCCTTAGACTTAAAGTGATTCTCCCACATTTGAAATCAGCTATAGGAAAGGCCTGCAGGGGTGGGGAACCTACAGCCTTGAGGCCATATGCAGCCCTCTAGGTCCTCAAGTGTGGCCCTTTGACTGAATCCAAACTTCACAGAACAAATAGAACTGAAGAGAAAAATCCAGAAACGGTCTGATCAAAGCAGAATATAGTGCAACATCCAGTTCCTATATTATGGACATTATGTTTTTCTTAATAAAATCTAGGAAGATTGATGTTTTAGTTGCCATGTCTCACTATGGATTCATACTGAGTTTGTAGCCCACTAAAACCTTCAAATCTTTTTTTTCCATGAAAACTAGCATTGTTTTCTGAAACTGGTGAACCAGGAACTCAGGAAGTCAATCAATATTTTCCTGAGCAATTTATATATTAGAATGCTGTGCCTGGTGCTTCATAACAGTGCTCTAAGTGTGTAGCTCTTTGAGTCATAGATCCTCCTGATTCATAATATTAAATGTTAGAAGAGAAATACCCCCAGGTTGGTGTCAAAACAGCAGTTGCTCCAATCAAGTTAGCAACCAACATGCCAACAATTTTCTTCCTCTGAGAGAAGACATTGTCCAATAGAAGTCAGGTAGCTGAACCTTTCAGATGAGTCAAGAAGAAGACAAGGAGAGTGAGGGCAAGGTTCAGGAACTAAATTTGATGCAATTACTTTCTATCAGTGTGGGATATGGTTCAGAATGAAGTGAAAGGAGATTGAGAAGCATGAAATCAAGGTTAAAAACTAGAAGAGGATGAGAGTAGCACATTTAGCAGGCATGGAAGACAAGGCAACATTGGACCTCACAGAACCATTTCTCCAATTTTGTATCAATATAAAAATGACCCTTCATCTATGGAGCTTTGCTGTGGAAACAAATTGATCACAAAACAATCAAATTCAATTCAACAAATATTTATTAAATGCCTACCAGGTACAGCATGAGCCAATGGATTGAGAGCTGACTTTGTAGTCAGAAATATCTACAGTTAAGCCTACTGTCTCTCTCTCTTTCTCTTTCTCAAAAGCTATTTATTTAATGTACTTTTTGTGGGAGGCAGTGTGGAGTAGGGGGTAGAACATTGGACTTGAAATCAAAGAGATTTAGATTTAAGTCACGCCCATGGTTCCATCTGGGTAACATGGGCAAGTGTCTCTTAGGCTCTTTGAGCCTCAGTTCCCTCATCTGGAAAATACGTGGAGTACTTGCCTTACATGGAGCAGGCGGCACAGTGGATAGGGTATTGGGCCTGGAATCTGGCCTCAGACACTTCCTAGCTGTGAGACTCTGGGCAAGTCACTGAACCCTGTTTGACTCAGCTTCCTCATCTGTAAAATGAGCTGGAGAAGGAAATGGCACATCATTACAGTATCTTTGCAAAGAAAACCCCAAATGGGGTCATGAAGAGTCTGACACAACTGAGAAATGAGTGAACAATAACTTGCCTTACATATTTGTTGTAAAGATCAAATTGAATAACGTGTGCAAAGAAATCTGCAAAACTTAAAGTGCTCTATAAATGACAGCTACTTTGTAATTTTTTTTCCTTATTCTTTTCTTCATTACATTCAAAGGAGTTCGGATAGGAATGGTCCTGGGACAAGTCCCTATTCAATTACTGTTCTTTTATGTTCTTTTATGTTTTATTGTTCAGACAACTACTGTGAAGATTTATTAAATGATTGGTTTTTGTAAGTGAGTGAGTGTTGGGATGTAGGTCTGTCTTCTGTATTCTCATTGAAAGCATTTTTGAGTCAATTCCAATCACAGATAAGACAATGGGGATATTTTGTACTTCATCTAGTTCCAACATGATTTTGAGAGCTTTTCATTTCATGTAGTTTGAAGTTTGTGGTTTATAATTGCTTAGTATGGCCATGTCTATTAAAAACTTTGCTCTTAAATTTTTGTGGGATAATGTTATTTCTAGACAATTGTGGGTGTCAATTTGGTTAGTGAAAATACTCTTATTCCAATAGAGTTGATCTATTGAATTCTAAAAAATATTTGAGGGTTTGCATTTGTAGTGTAAGGATTTGACACCTACTAGTTTATGAAGAATAACAAGTTTCTTTTGTATAATAGTGTTTAATTGATTGTGTCTTTTTTAGATATTTGGTAAGTGCTAAATTTTTGTTACCTATAATCTCTGTCATCAGTGACCAAACTATGACTATTAAGAATACCTCCATTTCTAGAAATAAATCTACTTAATTGAGACATTTTTCCATACTTATTTCCAACATATTGCTGTTTGAGTTTGTGTTGCTGCTGAGATAGCTGCTGCTGTTTGTCCTTCCTTCTCGAAGAGGACCATGACATCAAGGAGGTGATGCCATGACATGCAAGTGAATTGGATTTAAATGAGGGAGGGCTGTGCAAAGTCACCAGCTTCACTTTTTCCTCAGGAGCCATCTGAGTCCAGTGGTCAAATATGGGTCAGTACAACTGGAGATGACCCAGGATGTAGTGGGGGACCTTGGTCTTTTCAAGCTAGTCTTTAACAGGTCTCAGTTTGACAGAGGTAGTCCCCATTCAGTGATGAAGCCTTAAAAAATGAAGTAAATAATGGCTTCTTTAAGGAAAAAAAAAGAGGAGAAGACCCTTGGGGTTTCTGGTCAAAACAGAAACAATTGTTATTTACATTCATTCTGAGACAATCAGGGCCCAAACAATGACCAAGTAGACCTTGGTCTGGGACTTGGATGTCACCTATAAAAACCTTAGTTTTCCACAGTTGGATCCTTGCCATTTCATCCTCGAGACAGGAATAAATCAATATTCATTTTAATGATAATTTAAATAATTCCCTAAAATGCTTTCAGTGAACCTAAGATGTGTTTATAGCCTAATAATTTTATTGACATACAAATACCAATTACTCAAGTCAATTTTCTTACTAAGGTGTAGTATTTCAGTCAGAATTATTATGTCAGTTCATACTTGTTCTGTTTGTCATTCTTCTATAGACTTAAAATGTGGTCTTTAAGTTTCCTAGCAAGCAACAGTGCTTCTCACACACACACACACACACACACACACACACACACACACACAAACTCTTTAATCAATATTTTTACTTATTTTTTCTTATTTGTTGGTTCCACTTACCATCCCTATAAGTTTTTACACCACTGCCCCACTGAGGAGTTTAATAAAGGTGTTTCTTTGTGAAGCACCGAAAACTTCCAAACCCCCAGAATTAACTCTGAAAATAACAGTTTGAAAAAGCCTGAAGATTGGAACAGTGTCCCTCACCCTCCATGCCAGAAGCAAAGCCTAACTTTAACATGAAGTTAAAAGTCAAGGAATAGGCTGGGAAAATAAGCAAATAACAAAAAAAAAAAGAACTTGACCATGAAAGGTTACCATAGTGACAGAGAAGCTTGAGACACAAACCAGGAAGAACACAATGATGTTAAAACAGCTACAAGCAAAGCTTAAAAAGAAAAATATCTGAATTGGACACAAATCCAACAAGAATTCCTGGAAGAAAAAAATATTATTTTCAAAGTCAAATAAGACTGATAGACAAAAAAATTGGGTAAAGAACTCAGAATGAGGGAAGAAAATTATAAAAGACTATTAACACATTGGTTTAAAAAAGGGGGAACACAAAATACTGTAGAAAATAACACTTTTAAAAAAGAATTGTACAAATGGAAAAAAGAGGTACAAAATTTCATGGATGAAAATAATGCCTAAAAAAACAGAATTGACCAAATTGGGGGAAAATGTTCAAAAATTCCCTGAAGAAAATAATTACTTAAAAACTAGATTTAGGCAAATGGAAGTTAATGACTCCAGGAAATGTCAAGAAATAATAAAACAAAGTCAGAAGAATGAAAAGTGGGAGAAACTGTGAAATATCTCATCAGAAGCACATCTAACCTGGAAAATAGGTTAAAGTGAGATAGTTTAAGAAATATTGGACTACCTCATTGTATTTCAAGAAATTATCAAGGAAAACTATCCCAATATCCTAGAACAAAAGGATAAAATAGAAATTGAAAGAATCCATTGATCACCTCCTGCAAGAGATCACCAAATAAAAACTTCCAGGAATATTATAGCCAAATTCCAGAACATCCAGGTCAATGAGAAAATACTTCAAGCAGCCAGAAAGAAACCATTCAGATATCGAGCAGCCATAGTCAGGTTCAAACAAGATTCAGCAGCTACCACATTAAAGGAACAGAGGGTATGGAATATGATATTCTGGAAGGCAAGAAAGCTAGGACCACAACCAAGAATAACTTAGCCAGCAAAACTGGGTATAATATTTAAAGGAAAATGGATATTTAATGAAATAAAATACTTTTAAGCATTCCTAGTGAATAGGTCAGAACTGAATACAAATTTGACTTTCAAATATAAGACTCAAGAGAAGCATAAGGAGGTAAACATGAAAGGAAATCAGGGACTCAATAAGTTTAAACTATTTATATTCCAGTATGGAAAGATGATATTTATAACTCCTAAGAACTTTATCATTATTAATGCAGTTAGGAGGATTCTACACAGACAGAAGACTTGGGAATGAGTTGATTATGTTGGGACAATGTAAAAAAAAGGATGGTTGAGAAAGAAGGAAGAACTAGGAGAAGGGGAAGGGAGAGGAATAATGGGGAAAATCATCTCACCTAAAAAGAGACACAGAAGGAAAAGCTTTTATTGTGATTCACAATAAAATGGTGCTGGTGGGCAATGTTTGAACCTATCATATAAAATGATTCAAAAAAGGAATACACACATACACACACACACACACACACACACACAGAGTTAAATATAGATACCTATCTTAGCCAACAGAGAAGGAGGAAAGGAAGAGGATAAGAGAAAGTGGGGAGTTGACAAAAGAGAAATTAGGTCAAGGAAGGTAATGGTCAGAAGCAAAATAGACTTTAGAGGAGGGTCAGAATAAAGAGAGAGAGAAGGACAGACAGAAGAAAATAGGATGGAGGGATATGTACAGTTAGTAATCATAACTGGGAATGTCAATGGGATAAATTCACCCATAAAACAGAAACAGAGAACAGAATGGATTAGAAATGAGACTCTAACAGAGACATACCGAGAGAGTTTAAATAAGGCTCTTGAGCAGAATCTCTTATGCTTCAGCTAGGTTAAAAAAAAAAAAAGGCAGGGGTAGCAATCATGATCTCAGACAAAGCAAGAGCAAAAAAAAAACCTAATTAAAAGATACAAGTAGAGAAATTACATCTTGTTGAAAGGCACCATAGAGAATGAAGTAATATCAATGCTAAACATACCTGCACCAAATGGCATCGCATTCAAATTCTTAAAGGAAGAATTAGGTGAATTATAAGGGGAAATACAGAGTAAAACTCTACTAGTCAGGGATCTCAACTTTTCCCTCTCAGAGCTAAGCAAATCTCACCAAGAAATAAATAAGAAAGAAGCTAAGAAGATGAATAGAATCTTAGAAAAATTAGATACAGTAGACCTCTGGAGAAAATAGAATGGGAATAGAAAGGAGTATACCATTTTCTCAGCTTTATATGGCATCTTTGAAAAAACTGACCAAGTATTAAGCATAAAACCTCACAACCAAATTCACAAAAGCAGAAATATTAAATGCACTCTTCTCAGACCATAAGGAACATGGAAGCATAGATTAAAAATTAATTAGAAAATAAATCATCTAATCCTAAAGAATAAGTGGGTGAAAGAACAAATCATAGAAACAACCAATAATTTTATTAAAAAGAATGACAATGATAAGACATCATACCAAAATTTGGGGGATCCAGTCAAAGTGATACTTAGGGGAAATTTTTATATCCCTAAACACATACATCAATAAAAGAGAGAAAGAGCAGTTCAATAAATTGGATATGAAGCTAAAAAATACATATTTTAAACACCCAATTAAACACCAAAAAGGAAATTTTGATAATCAAAAGAGAGATTAATAAAATTGAAAATTTAAAAACATTAAAGCATTAAATAAAAGTAAGAAATGATTTTATTAAAAAACAATAAAACAGAGAAGCAATTGGCTAAATTAATTTTTAAAAATGAAGAAGAAAGTCAAATTACCAGTATCAAGAAAGAAAAAGGTGAATGCACCAAGTATAAGGATGAAATTAAAGCAATTGATAGGAACTATTTTGTCCAATTACATGCCAGTAAAACTGAAAATCTAAGTGAAATGGATGGATGCTTATAAAAACATAAATTGCTCAGATTAACAGAAGAGAAAATAAAATACTAAATAACCTTATCTTAGAAAACAAAATTGAACAGGCCATAAATGAGCTCCTTAAGAAAAAATGGGCCAGAGGAATTCATGAGTGAATTCTACCAAAATTTTAAGGAACATTTACAAACTATTTGAAACAATAAGTAAAGAAGTAGTCTTATCAAGTTCTTCTTATGACACAAATATGGTTTTGATCCCTAAATGAGGGGGAGGAAAAACAGAGAAAAAAAACTATAAACCAATTTCCCTAGTGAATCTCAATGCAAAAATTTTAAATAAAATACTAGCAATAAGATTATAGCAATATATTACAAAGATCATACACTATGACTAGGTAGGATTTATACTACCTAATTAAGGAGTTATATGTTATCTCAATAGATGCAGAAAATGCTTTTTGATGAAATACACCATGCATTCCTATTAAAAACACTAGAAAGCATACGAATAAATGGTACCTTTCTTAAAATGAGAACTAATATCTATCTAAAACTGAGATTAAGCAATATCTTTAATGGTGATAGACTGGAAGCTTTCCCAATAAGATAAGGAGTGAAGCAAGGATGCCCATAATCACAACTATTATATTAGAAATTATTGCTATAGCAGCAAGACAAGGAAAAGAAATTGAATGAATAAAAACAAGCAATGAAATAAAACTATAACTTTTTGCAGGTATGATGATAAACTTAGAGAACCCTGGAGAATCAACTAAGAAACTAGTTGAAAGAACAACTTTATCAAAGTTGCAAAATATAAAATAAACCTACATAAATCATCAGCATTTCTATATACTACCAAAAAAAAAACCCAGCAGTAAGAGATAGAAAGAGAAATACAATTTAAAATAACTACAGGCAATTAGAAATACTCAAAAGGCCTAGACTGTCAAGGGAAACAATAAACAATGTGAAGGAAGGTGGCTTAGCAGTGCCTTATTTCAAACTATATTACAGAAAGGTAATCATTAGAACAATCTGTTAAAGGCTCTGAAATGGAGTGGTGGATTAGTGGAATAGATTAGGTACACAATACACAGTAGTAAATGACCATAGCAATCTCGTGTTTGATAAATACAAAGATCCAAGCTTTTGTGGTAAGAACTCACCATCTCACAAAAATTTCTGGGAAAACTGGGAAGCAGATTGGCAAGACTATGCATAAACCAACATCTCACAGTGTATACCAAGATAAAGTCAAAATGGATAAATGATTTAAATATAAAGGATGATATCATAAGTAAATTAGTGGAGCATGGAAAAATGTAATTGTCACATCTATGGATAAGGGAAGAGTTTATGACAAAATAAGAGACAGAGAAGATCATAGAAATTAAAATAGACAATTTTGGTTACATAAAATTAAAAAGCTTTCACACAAACAAAGCCAATACAGCCAAAATTAGAAGGAAAGCAAGAAACTGGGGGAAAATATTTTACAGCAAGTTTTTTTTTTCTGATAAAGGCCTCATTTCTCAAATATATAATGAACTAAGCCAAATTTCAAAAAAAAAATATGAGCCATTCCTCAATTGATAAGTGGTCAAAGGATAATAACAGTTTTCAGAAGAAGAAATCAAAGCTATCAATAGTCACATTAAAATGCTCTAAATCACCATTTATTAGAGATATGCAAAACAGAAAAACTTTGAGGTTCCACCTCACACCTATTAGATTGTCTAACATGACAGAAAAGGAAAATGAGAAATGCTGGAAGGGATGTGGAAAAATTGGGACATTAATGCATTGTTGATGGCATTGTGAACTTGTCTAGCCAGGAGAAAAATTTAGAACTATGTCCAAAAGGCTATAAAACTGTACATATCCTTTGACTCAACAATACTACTACCTGGTTTGTATATCAAAGAGATCAAAGAAAAAAAAGGACCTATCTGTACCAAAAAAAATTTTAGGAGCTCTTTTTGTGGTGGCAAAGAAGTGGAAACTGAGAGGATGTTCATCAGTTGGAGAATGGCTGAATAAGTTGTGGTATATAATTTTTATGGAATACTATTGTACTAAAGGATTGATAAGCAGGATGGTTTCAGGAAAACCTGCAAAGAATTACACGAAGTGATGCAAAGTGAAGTGAACAGAATCAGAGAACACTGAACACAGTAATAGCAATATTGTAACAATGACCAACTGTGAAAGACTCAGCTACTCTGATCAATACAATGGTCTAAGATGATTTCAAAAGACCATTGATGGAAAAAATGTTATTCACCTTCAGAGAGATAACTTATGAACTCTGAGTGCAGATTGAATCATACTTTCTTTTACTTTATTTTTCTTATTTTGGGTATGTTCTTTAGCAACATAACATGTTTTGCATAACTTCACATGTATAATTAATATCATATTGCTTGCCTTCTCAATGGTTAGGGGAGGGGTGGGAGAAGGGGAGAGAATTTAGAGCTCCAAATTTTTTAAATAAATGTTAAGATTTTTTAAAGTAGTGGGGAAATATTTAATGAAATAAATAAAAATATAACAAATGAATAAAATTTAAACCTTACCACTGAAGATATTGAAAATACTGTTGGCCAGCAGGTGGAATAATTTTTTGCCCACAGCAGCTCATTAAACTGTCTTCCAAGTGTGGAGGGTTTACAATATTGATCAGTAAAAATGAATACCCACATGCTAAGAATAAAAATAAAAATAAAAATACCAGAATTTGAATTATTGAATTATTAAAATAATAAACTGTGGGGGGGGGGGAATAACAGGATAGAAACATATCCTAAGACTATTTCAACCTGAAATCAATCAAATACAATGGAAAATGAGGTAAAAATGAAATGTTGATAGATAATTGGGCTTATAATTAGAAAGACTTGGGAATTTATAATTTGATGAAGGAGACACTATGTAAACAAGCACATACAAAGCAAGCTATATACAAGATGAATGGGAAATAATTAACAGAGGGAACACTAGAATTAAGAGGGACTGGAGAAGGCTTCCAGTAAAAAGATGTGATTTTAATAGGGACTATAGGAAGGTAGGAAGATCAGTAGAGGTAACAGAGGTGTGAAAGCATTCCAGGCACCGGGGACAGCCAGAGAACATATCCAGAACGGACACTTAGAGTGTTTTATTCATCAAACATCCAGAAAGCCAGCATCACTGGATTGAAGAGTATGTGGAAAGGAGTAAGGTGTTTGCATTTGCTTCTGGGGACAATAGGAAGCCACTAAAGTTTATTGAGGGGTTGGAGTGTGACATGATTGGATCTGCACCTTAGGAAAATCACTTTAGTAATATATGGGCAGTGAGAGATAGTGAGCAGTCCAGGATAACTCTTATATTGGGAGCCTAAGAGACTAGGAGGATGGTGTCACCCTCTGAAGTGAACAGGACAGGAATAAAGAAGTTCAGAAAAGGGAAGTTTTTGTGAGGAATTTTAGGGAGTTCTGATTTAAACATGTTGAATTAGAGATATCTACAGGACATTTAGCTTAAGATGTTAAAAGAAACAGCTGGGGATGCAGGACTGAAGCTTAGGAGAGAAACTAGGTTTGAATTATACATCCAGGAATCATCTGAATAGACATGATAATTTAATCCTATGGAAACGTTGGGACCACCAAGTTAGGTGGTAGAGAGAGAAAAAAAGAAAAGGGTCCAGGACAAAGTCTTGGGATTCACCCACATTTAATGGGCATGGCAAGGTTAAAGATCCAACCAAAGACACTGAGAGAGAATTATCAAATTGGTAGCAGGAAAACCAAGAGAAAACAGTCATGACAACCCCAAGAAAGAAGAGAGTATCTATCAGAAAAAAAGTATTCAACTCTGTCAAATGCAGAAGGGTCAAGAAAATTTGGTATTTGGAAAAAGAAATTAAGAGATGATAGGGCTTTTTCTTACGCTTGTGCATTCAAGTGAGGAGACAACAACTTCTGCAAGCCTCTGTGTGGGGTGAGGGAACCAGTACCGGTAGCGTACTCTTCCCATCCGGGTCAACATGAAACCACAGAAACATGGCTCTGCTGTTGCTTCCCCCTGTTGTGTCTTTTCTTTTCTGATTTAGATCAAAAAATGTTAAAGACAGATGGGACTAGTCCACAACTCTGTGACTATAGAAAGGTCAAGAGAATATCAAGGGTCTAGAATTTATTGTTCATTCCAGAATCTGTGGCAGACAAGTCCAGTGAGAAGTGTAGCCCTTTAAAACATACTTTACTGTGGGCCGGTGAAAAGTAATACATTTAAGAGAACATAGTTGAAACTCTTTTAAAGAAACAGATTATCTTCGTATGTGACAGCTAACTCCAAACATCTGTGAGTGTGTGGTGGGTGTGCTTCTGATGAGTACTGTGAACTCCTTGCTTGGGAAGGGTATATGATCAAACTTTGTAAAAGCGTGAAGGATATAAATTAGTTGAATGAGAACTAGGTCATAAAAAAACCTAATACTAGAATCAGAGCCAATGTCTTAAAACAAGTAAAAGTACAGGCTGTTCTGGGAGAGAAAAAGGTTATGTGCCTGGGAAAAGGTGGCTTGGGTCAAAATATCAAATTAATTCTGAGTTTCAATAGAAATAATGTAGTAATAGGAAGCTTTGTGTATGACCAAGTTCCTGATGCCAAACTTTGCATAGTGATAACTATAAATTAAATGACATTATTTAAACAACTATATGTGGCACAATAAAAAGTTTTCCTAAGTGCCTATTAAATAAAACATAATTGACTCAGGCCAATAGTGGATCAACTCTGAGGCACTGGCTTCTGCAAATAAGAAAATGAAATTGTCTATGCCACACTCAGAAGTGAACTTTGTGGGGCAAATTTTTGCAACAGTCACTTTAAGTATGAGTCTCTTTCTCCAGGGACAGAGATAGCATAGTGGGAAGTGTGATCCTAGTTCAGAGTGGGAGAGAGAGAAGAGGGGTATATGTTTGTACTTCTATTCCAGCTATATGTTCTCAGTAAATATTCCTATTGTAAAAGCTAAAAGAGAGAAAGATAGAAACAGAGTGGAAAGAGAAACAGGAGAGAGAGAGACAGACAGACAGACAGAGACAGACAGAGACATAGACAGAGACAGATGGAGACAGACAGGGAGACAGACAGAGACAGACACAGAAAGGGAGACAGAGAGAGACAGAGACAAAGAGAGACAGAGACAAAGAGAGACAGAGACA